>NW_008353009.1:439735-448964 GCF_000622305.1 Nannospalax galili | reverse complement strand
GACTAGAGATGCATGTGCCAACATCTCAGTGTTAGCAGCAAAAACAATGAGTCTTTCTGTGAGAAACAGTATATTTTAAAATGAAATGAAGATCTTTTTTGAAGGTTAAAAACTCATTCAATTTTATGTCTTACAGGGCTTATTCTGAGTTCAATATTGTATAACTGTATTAATTCAGCAGCGAACCTGAAAACTTTATAGCCACTTTTGAAAGAGATGTATCTTTGCTCTGGAAACTGTTATTGAGTATATTAAAACTGTAATGAAATGCTTCTTCTAAAAAAATTAAAAAAAAATTTTTTGAGAAAGGATCTTGCTATGTTTCTCAGGCTCAATTTGGACTCTTGAGGTCAAGCAGTTTTCATTCAGACTCTTGAGTAGGGACTACAGGCATGCACCACCATGAGTAGGGACTACAGGCATGTACCACCGTGAGTAGGGACTATAGGCATGCACCACCATGAGTAGGGACTACAGGCATTCACCACCTTGAGTAGGGACTACAGGCATTCACCACCATGAGTAGGGACTACAGGCATTCACCACCTTGAGTAGGGACTACAGCCACTCACCACCATGAGTACGGACTACAGTCATGCACCACCATGAGTACGGACTACAAGCACGCACCACCACGTTTGCAATTTCCATATTGTATTGGTTACTTTTCTCATTGTGGTTACAAAATGACAAAGACAATTTAAGGGAAGAAGGATTTATTTTGATTCAGGCCTTAACAGTCCATTGTGGCTGAAAGGCATGGTGACCAGAATATAAGGCAGTCCAGAATGAAGGGAGAATTGAATTCTGGTGCTTGATTTTCTCCTTTTATTCAGTCTGGGCCCCTAGACCATATGGTGCTACCTGAATTCAGAGTAGGTTTTTCCTCCTCAGTTAAACCTCCCTGGAAACACCTCACAAATATGCCTGAAAGTATATCTCCTAGGTGATTCTATATCTAGTCCCAGTCAAATTGGCATTGAAGAGTTACCACCATATACATTGTATTAACAATTTTCAGAAGATAATGAGTCTTTGAGAGTTACAGCAAAATGGTCAAGTTTGTACTGCTTCCCTACCGGAAAACTCGTTAGTTTTACCCTTCAGCACCATTGTTTCTTCTTTCCTTCAGTCACAGGAGGGATACTGGTTATAGTCAGAAGTTACTAGTTATGATTGCTACTAAGGGAAGGGAAACCATATTTGCACTGAAGTTTGGAATGGCTAAGAAGACTCTGATGTAGGTCCACAAGAGAGGACACTAGTAATGAGCTTGGCTTGATGTAAGGCATAGTGTATTAAATCAGTATCCAAAATGAGTTGACAGTAGCTATATCTAAAGAAGCAAAGCTAATGTTTTCCCTTGCCTATTGTGGTAATAGAGAGCATGGATTCACAACTATCCATTAAAGATTTCTTAGACAGGAATCTTTTGGAAAACAGAATCAAATCTATGTTTTTAATCCCCTTCCCCCCTTTTTCAATTCCAAAGAGAGGCAATTTTAACACAATTTTCCAGAAATAACTTGAAGCAGGTTACATAAAAATATGTATACAATAAAGTTTAAGGGGGAAACATAGGAATAAGAAATCAAAGACCAAAGGATTTGCCAACATGGGGACAACTTTGGTTTGGAATAATGCAGGCTTCCATTAGTTCTGTTCTGTTTTTCTTTTTTTCTTTTGGAAAATCCTAATGAGTTTATTGGGCTTGCTAACAGAGCATAGGGTAGAGGTTTATTTACAGAAGAGGGGTCCCCCCCATTTATGCTTATGTTGGAATATCCACACTCAAATATAGATTCTGTGTTAATCCCTGTGTCCTAAATAGATCTATGTTGATCTGGAGAAGGATGAAGAGATTGATGGTGTACTACTTCTAGAAGACTCTAGACTCTTCTTTTGACTCACAACTGGTTGTTTGATGAGGTTAAGATAGGATTACATCATTTGGATCCAATATTGTTGGGATGTGAAGGCACTATAAAAAGGTAAGAACAGATATCTAAAATATGTATCTCTAAAAAATTCCTTTCCACAACAGGTAAACACATCCCACAAATAAAAACTGAAAATGAACCATCTAAAAGAAAAAAACTTTTCAGGACAAAAGATTTGAACAAATGTCAAGTAATAGAAATAAAAATCACCAATAAGTATATTACGAGGCATTCAACTTTAGCTGGTCATCAGGCATGCTGTAACAGAAAACAGAAGGCAACACTATCACATCACATGCTCAGTGAACTGTCTGAAAGCAAAGAGGTGTGAAATATCAAATGTGGATGAGGATGTGAAGCAATGGGAACTTGCAAATACTGCTAGTGGGAGTATAAAATGCACATTTGCATTGGGAGACTATGTGGCTGTTTGTCTACAGTAGGCAGAGCTCTGAGAGGGATCCCAAGACCTCTGCTTTATGCTCTGTGCCCTATATAATATCCTCCCTTGAGTAAGGCAGTGTGGGGGTGGGACTGTAAATAGATGGATTTCACTTCTGTCAGTAGACTACGAAAAGGCGAAGGGATTTATCAACTGTATATAGGTCACCCAATCAGTTGGCTTTCAGTTAATCAAAAATATAAGGAAAGAGATGATTCTGGTGGGCTTGACCTAATCAGGTTGACCCTAAAGGGGCCAGGGTCCTTCCAGAAAGATCTTTGAAGGGTGAAAGTATGTTAGTGCCTATGAAAGGAGCCATGTGGTAAGTTGATGAAGGTTGTCTCCAGGGGCTGAGCCTAATTCTAGCCAGCAGTCACCAAGGAAATGAAGATTCCATATCCAAAACCAAAAGGAACAAAATGCTTCTAATAGTGTGAATATGCTTGGAAGTGAATTATTCCATGATCATGCCTCTAGATGAGGATGCAGCAAACTTAAACCTTGAGTTCATCTTCTGAGGACTTGAGCAAGGTACTTGGCTACAATTTACCAGATCCTTATCCATGAAACTGTGATATTGCCAGTCCATGAGATTCTAGGCCACTTGGATTATAGTGATTTGTTTTATAGCAATAGAAAACTGATGCCATCTCCTAACCTTAAATATATGCATGATTCATGGATTCAATTTTTAGCAATTCCCAGCAGGAAGGCATATGTAGGTCTACAAAAATATATATACTGTTGTCCTTTAGTATCCAGGGAAGACTGGTGCCAGGATCTCTAGTGCTTACTGAAATCCCAGATGCTCAATTGTTTGTATTAAATGCTATAATATTTGCATGTAACCTACACATATACTTCTGTACTTTAAACGACCTCTACTTATTGATAATACCTAATATAGTGTAAGTGAATATAGTAAACACAATTGTTTTGGGAAACACAACAAGAAAAGAAATACATGTTCAGTATAGATGCAACTTTTGTTTTAAAACATTTTCTACCCATGCTTGTTGAATCTGCAGAAAAGAAACTGCCTGATCCAGAGTTCCAACTTCAGTATCCACAAATACAGCATTTATAATAGCCCAACAGGAGAAGTACCAGGGAAGCAAAGGGGGCTTTAGGATTTATGGTAATAATTGTTTCTTCATTTCAGCATTCAGAACACAAGTATGCTCATTTTTTGAAAATATTAAGCTATGTTTTTTCCTAAATTAAATTATATTATATATCCATAAAAGTATAATGATGCAAAGTTTATTTTTATTATCTGCCAGCACAATTATTAGTAGATTGCTTTTAGAATTGAAAAATATCCTCACTCATATAAGATGGTCATGCAGTTTTACCTGCGTAATCACTCCAGTGTTAGTCCTCCATGGCTAAAAACCCAAACAGAGTGTAACAAAACAAAATGTCTAATCATGTTTTAAAATGTTAACTCTTGAATGTTTTTGAAAAAAAAAAAAAACAACCTTAACTCTTGCTTTATGTTTGGCCAATATTTTCCATCCACAATTGCTTGAAACTTGAAACTGTTTGGTTATGGAGTGCCAGTGCCATTATCTCAATTAGTTTTTTTTTTTTTTTTTTTTTTTTTTTTGAGACAGAGTCTCCTTCTAGCCCCAGCTAGCCTAGAACTTGCTATGTAGACCAGGCAGGTCTGGATCTCACAGAGATTCACCTGCCTCTGCCTCCTGAATGCTGAGATTAAAGATGTTGTGCTGGATAGATTTAGTTGTCAATTTGACATACCTGGGTAGAGGAAGCCTCAAGTGGGGCATTTTCCTCTATTGGACTGGTCTGTGACCATGCCTGTGGAGTATTTTATTGATTTTTGAGTGATGTGGGAGGGCCCAGCACACTATGGGTGGTGCCATCCCTGGGCAGGTTGTTCTGTATTATGTAAATAAACAGGCTGAGCATGGGCCAGGGGAGCAAACCAGTGAGCAGCATTCCTCCATGTCCTATGCTCCAGCTCCTGCCTCCAGGTTCCTGCTCTGAGTTCCTACCTTGGGCTCCCTTAACAATGAATTGTGGCTGGGGAGATGGAAGCTAAATAAACCCTTTCCCCCTCAAGTTGGTATTTGTCGGAGTGTTTTGTCACAGCAATTGAAGGCAAACTAGAACAGACGTAATGCCTGGACAAGAAGTAATTTTTACTTTCTATTTTAAAAGAATAAAAAAAAAATGGTGTGCTGGGAAGTTGAAGGCATTCTTTAGAATAATGCTTTTCCCACTACCCTGATGCTACTCACTCACTCTGCAGACACATCCTTTTTTCTCAGGTGGACATTTTTTTTTTTTTTGAGATAGAGGTTCATTATGTAGTCCTAGGCTCATCTGTAACTCACTGTGTAGACAGGCTGTGGTGAACTCACAGAGATCCACCTGCCTCTGCCTCCTGAGTGCTGACAACAAAGGTCTGCACCGCTATGCTCAGCCTTGAACATGTGTATGAGCAAGGGCCAAATATTGATAAAACCAAAAAAGTCAGAGAGGTATTTTTACTCTATTTAGCAGAAAAAACATAAATATTGGCTGATGGTCTTCCAATAATGAAATAATTAAATCATTGACAAATATTCTAGGCTTTCATACCCAGGACATCATGCACGTGTCAGGGCTAGGAAGACAGTCTCTATGCTCTCCTTTTTGAAGGCTCATAGTTTACCCGAAGAAATACACAGATGTGCACACTGGTTGATGACATCCATTCCTATATTAATAGTAAATAAATGGAAAGTACAGAAAAAGTGAAAAAGAGCAAGGGAGAAAAAATTATCACTAATTCAACATGGTGCCTCCAAGGTAGAGTTTGTGACTGTCAGAGATGACTTCCCGGAGGTAGCTTCTAGGTAAGCAAAGTTGGATTTAAATTGAGCTATTTTCTTTGTCAGTTATGGTCAGCTACTTAATATCTTAGAGCCATGAGCTTCATCTAAGAAACAGGGCTGGCACTGACCATTTCTACTGAAGTTTTGTGAAGTTAGGATGAGGTAATCTGTAAAAGAGAAGGCTCCCTTCTCCTATAATCGTGCCCCTTCCTATATATGAGTATCTAACCCCTGAGCATCTTTCATCACTGACATACATCAGGAGGGAATTTGGAAGGCTGCTAAGGCTCAGAGCACCCCCAGAGAGGGACATCTTGGGGATCTAAATGCAAACAAATGATAAAAGTTGGTAGAAATGCAGAGCAATGAAATGAAAGCAAGACAGGGCAGTGCTTGGGAACCTGGGACTAATGAACAAGGCAAAGAAAGTTTCTCTAAAGGCTAACAAGTACAGCACTGTACCGGTTACGGTACAAAAGCCAAGAATACAGATGATGTCACCCTGAATACTTAGCTTCCCAGTGGAAAAATATGCCTGCTCTCACCTTCACTTATGTGCACTGAGAAACTGAGGACCGCACAGCATATACCAATTTCTCCTGCTCCGTGGGCATTCGGAGAGGGAAAGCTCAGGGGGACTGTAGCACCAGGCAATGATTATTTAGATTCAGGAAGATCTTGTAGGACCAGCAACACATGGATCCAAAGGAAGAAAAGGGGGCTCATTATAAGCAGGTGCTGTGCTATGCAGACTCATCTGGCCGAAGTACCTTGCCACAGACAGATTAGTACTTGGTTGTGTATCAGAGCAAAAGTCACTGGATTTGGCTAAGAGGTACCATCTGAGAGGTTAAGGAAAAGTGAAAAAAGAGATGGGAATTGCAGATGGGAATTGCAGGTTTGAGACTCGATACAAAATCAGTGGGCTCCTCTCCAAAAAGCATGGGGAGAAATATTCCTAGTTATCTGATTTCACACCCAAATTTGTGAGCTTTGTGATTCAGTCTACCCAAATGGTGAATATACACAATGGGGAGGTCTCTATACCTCCTTGTTTCAATGTCATCATCCTAACCGGTGAATCCCTCATTCAGTTGTTCATTCCTATTAGAACAAATAACTCCCTTGGAGAATTGATGGGGTCAGCTTTAATAGCCACAGCTATGTCTGTTTGATTAAGATTGTGTGTGTTTTCAAAGAGGAGAGAAAAAGGAACAGAAAACCACGGGTCACAGTGTCTGCCTACCCTGTGAAAAAGGGCCTGGTTTGGAAGGGAGCGAGGCGCGTAGGCACTGAAGAATTAAGAAACCCACTGCTGCACCCCTTCCCAGCATAGCCTAAGGTCCACAAGCCCTGCCGTCGCCTAGCACCTTTTGGCATGAAGGAAGGGATAAGTCTAGGCTCACCTCTGAGAGATGGGCATTTAAACCCTTGCCTGTTTTTATTTGTGACCCGTCTGAACCAATTTCCTCTTCAGTCCTGTGGGTTCTCTGACAACAGTAGCATCCTTGGAGCTGCTGAGAAGATTAAGTAAGAATGTATACAAAGGGGCCGGAGAGATGTCTCGGTGGTTAAGAGACCGCACTGCTTTTGCAGTTCTCAGTACTCACATCTGGCCTTACAACTGCCTGTAATGCAGTTTCAGGGGATCCAAAGTCTCTAGCGTCTGCAGGCACGGGCACCACGGGCTCATGCCTACACACATACGTGTAATTGAAGTAAAATAAATCTTAAAAATATATTTAAGAACTCCAACACACGAAAGTTCTTATTAACTGTCAGTAAATCGTAATCATATATAATGCCGTCAGGACCCTGGGTTTTGCCAACTTTGGGGGTGGGGAAAATGAAAGGGTCCTGCTTGCTTCAGGTATCGTATGAGCTTTGGAGACAGTCTCAAGGTCCTGGGCTGGAAGGCCATTGGACTGCTCCCTTCGCAGCTCTGTCTGCAGGCGCCTGTTCTCTTGTCTCTTCTGCTCCACCCACACTTTTCAGGAGCAACTAGTTCTGTAGACCCGCCTGCGCGCCTCCCACAGACCAGGCACCTCCTCCCCGACCTCAGTGAAACTCACTGCCAAACCCAGCTGTGGCGCTGCCTCTAATGTGTGGAGGCGGGAGAGCCCGGCGCTCCTAAAGGAGCCGTCGCAGTGGCTGGGAGCCAGGCGTGAGGCGTGGGAAGTCCGAACAGAGGAGGTGGATAGGAAGGAACCCTAGTCCTCGAGGCCCTTCCAGGGAGAGAGCCCATGCCATCGCGGTCTCACACCTCTATCCTCTGGGATCAGGAGTGAGGGGACAGGGCCTGGAACATCGCTGAACTCCCCCCAGCCAAGCTGCATCGTTTGACCTTCTGGCTCCTCTCGTACTGGCCCTCTCCTCATCCTTACTCCCTCCCAGTCGCACCAGGTCCCTTAAGGACACTCCAGATCTCGGACACAGAAAGGAAGGACAAGAGTCAGGCACGACCCTTGTCCACAACACTCTTCTCTGTTTCCCCCAGCTTCAGCAGATTTAGCCAGGAGCATCTCAGGCCGGGAGCCCTATCCATTCGGTTGCCTAAACAGTTGAACTCGGACAACTTCTTGAAATGGGGATCCCCGTGTTCTCCCGGGAAAGCCAAGCTGTCCGCCCACATACCAGGAGAGGACACCTCGACTTCTCCGTGGGGAATCCTCCTTAGAGTTCACCTCTCCCCCTGGTGTCTTAAGCAGCGAGTTAAGAGCCAACCAGGAGTGCGCTTTGTGGGTGGGAGGTTGTGGGTGGGGGCCAGAGCTCAGAAGTTCCTTTTGGAATTTGGAAAGAGAGACCGGTCAATGCTTCCTAGTCAGGAAGCTCTTGCCCTCAGAAAAAAAGCAGGAACTGAAAGTCGGTGGGAGGGAAGTCCTCCAGGTGCTGGATCGGAGAAGCCCTGGGGTGAATTGCAATGCCCAATCTTTGAGCCCCGTCGTCGGTGGGAAACTATTCTTCCTCCTGGGCGTGGGGGCGGGGAGACTTCCCTGGAAAAGCAGCCAACGTCAAGCCCAGCCACCCTGGGCTCCATCCCTCTGCCCCCAGACAGCCTGGAGAACTTGGTACCTCGGACAGCAGCCTGGGCGCACAGCATTCTTTGCAAGATGCGATCCTGTTTTTCCCCACTAAGTCAAAGGCCACCAAAATGTTGTGCTGACCTTTCTGATACAGATGAAGGACATTTTAATTACATAACTCCTGAAAGATCACCGGAGGCAATGTTGTGTTTGAGAGCCGATGGCAGAATATCTGCATAGCATGAAAAAGACAGAAAACTTGCAAATCTGCAAGGAGATTGCGCAAGGCTGTCCCTTGGTTTGGAAACAACATGCGAAGTGCACGGGAGAGCTTACCTTTCGGACTCCAAAGCCGTGCTCTGCTGCAACTTGGCGAGCTTCTTCTTCTCCCTCTTTATGCAACTCCACAAGAAAATGATTCGTAAAGACCGGTCTCTCGGCAGATGCAAAAACCATGACACAGAAGAGGAGCCCGGCGGCGGTCTTCCACTGGGAGCCACAACCACCCTCCATCCTTCTTTAGGACTGGAAAGTGGGGCTGGGGGCCGCGCAGGTTGGTGGAGCAGGGAACTAGGAGGGAAGGTGCAAATTAAAAAACTGGTATGTAGTTTTTGTTTTTGTTTTTTAAATCTTTGTATAGAAAAAGAAGCTGGAGGGAGGCTGGGCAAACGGCAGATCTGTGTGCTGTCCACCGGCAGCCGGCTGGCTGGGAAGCGGTGCAGTCGCGCAGCCCGGCTTGCTGGCAGGGGTGCGAATGTGGGAATCTGTGTGTACCCGAGAGAAAGAGCGAGTGTATGTCTGTGCTTGATGCTAAATCTGCATTTTCAGCTCCTCCTCGGCTCCAATTCCACTGGGGCTGGAGGTGAGCGCCAGCCGGGTGACGCGCGCTCTCCAGCGGCCAATGGGGGCCGGAGGAGCGGCAGGCCCCGCCTCAGACCCGCCTCCGCCCGCCCCCCGCCCGCCCAGGCCCTGCCCGCCGCC
>NW_008353009.1:428861-439707 GCF_000622305.1 Nannospalax galili | reverse complement strand
CCCCGCCCCCTCCAGCCCCATGCCCGGAGCTGCTTCGCTCCGCCCGGCAGCCCCGCGCCCAGGAAGATCCCCCCGCTGCCACCCGCAGCCGGCGCCCGGTGATGTCATTGTTTGTGGAAATTTGTAAGGCTCCGGGAAGGGAATTACGGTGCGTGCCTCCGTCGGAGGCCAGGAGAGGAGCAGGGGCACCGGCCGCTCCCTGTTGCTCTTGCCTGCTGATCTTCACTGCAAAACAACTCTCCTTTCATCTCTCTTCTCTTCTTTTTCTTCCCTTCTCTCTCTTCCTTCTCTCTTCTCTCCACTCTTCTCTCCCCTCCCCTTCCCCCTTCCCTTCCCTCCTCCTCCCTCCTCTCCCCTCCTCTCCCCGCCTCTCCCCTCTTCTCCCCTCCCCTCCCCTTCCCTTTCCTCCCCTTCTGTGCTCTCCTCTCTTTCCTCTCTTCTCTCTGCTTCTTTCTGCCAATAACAAAGGACATTTTACTCCTTCTCCCAACCCTCTACTTTGGCCAAATCACAGGCTGGGAGGATTGGCAAGAGCAACCTTCTAGGGGTGACCCATGGTGGCAGGAGAGAGATCCCCTTCTTTTACCCTTAAGGTCTGACCATGTCAGGAACTAAGCGTCTGGTAGTCACAGGAGACCCACCTGAGATGGCCATTAGAGGAGACTCCTCAGGAGTCCACATCGTACTTGTTCCCGCAGACTGCCTGGGGAGGACGCCCTGATGCTCACACTGGGAGGCACATTCTCAGACCCAGGCTTGTTTCTGAGCAAAGACAGAGAGGGTGCGAGTTTGGGAAGGTGAAGTCACCATCCTAGGCACCAGGTCAGGATTCCTGTTGAGTGTCCTTGCCAGCAGGATAATCCTTGGCTGCAGGATAATTAATGCTAAGTGGCAGGGGAGGGGGAGGAGGGAACTTCTAAGTTATCCAGGCCCTGTTAACTGCTGGGGATTGACTTCCCCTTCTGACTTCTGGGAGAGTGGGAGGAAGTAGATGCCCTCTGCTGCAAGGCAATGAGAACATTGCTTAAAGGAATTCAAATATTGTTGAGTTATGGAGTATATTTACATTGTTTACCAGTTAGCAGAAAAGTTAAGGATCCTCTCATAGCTCAGTAAGAGAGAAGATACAGAGCTAGAAAGAGAAGAAATTATGAATCCATAACATGGAGAAAGAGAAGAAATTATGAATCCATAACATGGACACCACAAACACAGAGAAACACAGACACACACACACACACAAATATCTCCCTTTTTATTTTAACATGAAATCACAATCTACACAAACACACAATTGGAAATGAACACAATTTTAGTGGTACAGGGCACACTGTCTTCAGAGAAGATCTGATTAATGACATAGTTGGTCTCAACCCCCCTACCCCAAGCCCTTCCAACCATAGCCAAATAAAAGTGTGAGCACTGAAGATGGTTTTCATTAAACCATGAGTCTTCCATACATCACATTGTTAGTAATTTTTACATTCCTTAAAGAAAACAAAGCAAGACACTGAGAAGGTGGCATAGAGGTTTCCAAAGTGGAAACAAGTCTTTGGAAAATTATTAATGAAAGGGACAGAACAGCCCTGGGAGCCTCCATTTGCTGCTGCACACATCAGCTCATTTCTGTCAAGAATGTTTTCTTTTTCTTTTTACTTTTTTTTTTTTGTCCTTTATCTGTACCTTGCTCCACACTGACCATCTGCCTGACTATAACACAAGGTTTCTTGATCCAGAACTTCCCCCCCACTTCCTTGTAGTTCATCCATATTTTGAGTCAAAGTCTCAGCTTCATATGAAGCAATGTCACATGGTTCCTTCTGCTCTGTATTGTCATATGAGTAAAATGACATTAAATGTGAAAATTACATTAGATAGATTCACAATGCTGGGGAGCATTTCAAAAGCAGCAACAGAGACACAAATCTAAGCCTTTAGAGAAAGAGATCTGAGGAGCATCAAATAAGTCAATTTAGAAGATTATGAGTGTCAGGAAATAGCACTGCTAATGCAACTAAATATTCCTGAAAACGAACATGAAATTACCAACTATTTAGAGGTATTTATTAATTTTTTCTGGAACTGAAGAGCAGTATTCATTTCCTAAATACATTTTAAAGATGAAATGGCAGTGCATGTTGAATTATGTATGCTGGAATTTGATTCCCATGGTGATGGTGTTGGAATATGTGGCTTCTGAGATGGAACTGGATCATGAGGATTCTGCCCGCATGAATGGAATACTCCATTCATAGATTAAGGATTAATGACTTACAGTGGGAGTGGCTTTGTAAAGAAGTGAGCTTTCCCCAGCTTACTTTCATTATCTTGCCATATGATGCTGCCCTTAGCAGATACCAACACCATGCTCTTGGACTTCCCAACATCCCAAACTGTGACCTGAAGAAAACTTTATTTTTGTTTTAAAATTTGAAAGGATTTTTTTTCCATTTTTAATACTTTTATTGAGTTTTTGTGCATTTCATATATTATATCTTAATGAAATTTAGACCCATCCCTACCAGATTCCAGGCATTCTGTCATATATGTTAAGTCCTTTCCTGTTGAGCATTTCTATCCAGGTGTCCCTCAGTGCTACTTCATCCACTGGAGTCTTATAAATCCCTGAGTCCCATATAGTTTGTTAGAGTAACAGAAAATGGACTAAGGTACATGTCTACATTTTGGATATAATAAATGTTATAAAATCAAAAACAGTCTGAATAAAATCTGTGTGACTGATTGAAGTTAGTTGTCTTTAGTGGTTTACATAGTATATAATCTATCACAATATTGTCAGACCAGCATAACAAATGAAAACAGATTTTTTTTTGAGACAGTGTCTCCCTGTAAATACAGCTGGCCTGGAACTCATTATGTAGACCAGGGTGGCCTCACTCTCACAGACATCTGCCTGCCTCTGCCTCCTGAGTGCTGGAATTAAAGGCGTGTGCCTGTTGAAAACAGATTTTTTTATGATACAAATGTTAAATTTTTAATGCACAGCCTTGCACCAAGTCAGTGGAGGAAATGCATTGAAATATTTGATTGATATTTGAAATGCAAGTACCCATTCAAGTGTGTACACATTTGTGCTTTTAGAGCATTATTGCCCAAACTCTTTTTAGAATGCCAGTGGTGATTTAGATGAAGAAAGCAAACAGGCGAGAGAGAGTGGCAAAGTGTTCCGAGGACTGACCCAGAAACTACCACAAGCTCTGCTGTCACCGGCAATGTAGCAACTTGAGCCAAACCACCGGCTCTCCAAGCCTGTATATTTTCATCTATAAAAAGAGACAGATTAGCCACCCTTTAGATCCCAAAGTATATAGTTTCAAAGAGATGCTAAAGGGAAGACTGTACGTAGAGCACCTACAGCTCAAGGGATCATGCTTTTTGATAGTATTGTAGTGGCCAACAGATCTCTTTTCAACATGTCCCCCAAACCTTCTTGTATGTACCTAAGTTTGTGGGCTTGAGAAAATAACTGACCGAGTACCATCCATGAAAAGCATCAATATATTTGAGTTCTTTCTATTTATTTTCTGTTATAGGGATAGCAATAACATACTTAAGATGTTCCACAGACCCCCACTCTCTCTTTGAAGATGTTGTCTTGCAAAAACTAGAATACTCCCATTCCAAGGAATCATAGCTATAAACTAAGATGTATATAGGTGATTAAAAGTACCCAAACTACCCAACACAGGATTGGGATCCTCCATTTAGAGGTACTCTTTTGGATCCATAGATCATAAGGTCAAGGAAAACCTTGCTGTCATGCTGGGCTGGAGGAACAGAACATGCTAGAAGCAGCCCTAGAAAGGACTGCTGGACCTGTGCATGTTGTTTAGACTACTTAGGATCGAATTTTCCTGTTGACTTCTTATGTGGGCAGGGGTATAACCAGGAGAGAATAGTCATGTTATCTTAGTTATCTTTTCTGTTACTGTGATAGAAACACTGACCAAAGGAAGTTATAGAGAGAAGAGTTTACTTAGCTTACAGTTCCAGATGAATCAGAGTTATCATGGTGATAGTGGTGGTGGTGGTGGCGGGGGATTGATGGAAGGAGGTGGCCAGAGGTGAAAGTGGAGTACTCACTGTCTTCAAGCAGGCACAGGAAGCAGAGAGCCTCAAGAAATCCAGCTTAAGGCTTAAGAACTCTCACAGACTGCTCCCAGTAGTGCACTTCCTCCAGCAAGGCCACATCTCCTAAAGTCTCCCAAATCAGCACTGCCAAATGAAGATTAAAATGTTCAAATTCTTGGAGCTTATGGGGGACATACTCATTCAAACCACCACACATGTACAACCAAGGGTTATGGATTAAATAAAGTTCTGATTGAGTCTAGCAGGGTGGGGTGTGTCTTTAATCATAGCACTAGCACTTGGGAGCTAAGGCAGGAAGATTGTGAGTTTGAGCCAACCTGGACTACAAAAATTCTGCCTCAAAAACTAAAACAGACAAATGAATTCACAATTTTATTAAAATAAGATTGTGTGTTGCCATTTTTGTGGTTTTCGTTTTGGCACTTCAAGTGCAGTAATAATATTTTTATTAGGCAACAACTCTTTCTACTGCTCTATTGTGCTGCTATGCCTTGCTGGAAGATTCCTTCTAGGACCTACCCTTCCTGTTTTTGTAGCATTCCATGCTTAAGATTCCTGAAACATGATTACCTCTCTTTACATTTCTCACAAATTTTAATATCCACATCAAGTTTTTCTTTTTCTTCCCTTACTTTTCAAAATCTTACTGCATTTTTCCATGCTATGCATCTTTTTACATTAGCTGTAATGTCAGATTCAGGTGATGGGCACATTTTAATCACTTCTCTGGGCTGCCCTCATTCCTGCACAGTCACTGGGCCTCAGTTGGTCTCACCTCAAATTCCTACAGCTTTTGCCTATTTATACTTTTGTTCCTTAAATGATCTAAGACTGTTTTTTCTTCATTTGAAAGCCTTCAGTCAACTTTTGTTATTGAAGTCATCTCAAATTAGTATAGTGGGGAGAATCGTGGGCATTTATCAAGTGTTTTATTATTGAACCTAGAAAGCTGTTGGTGGTATTCATTTTCTAACTTCATCAACAAACCATCAAATTTATTCAGACTAATCAACTCTTCATAAACAAAAACTACTCCTTGCTTTCTTATTTTCCAGAATGGTTATTTTTTTTTGTGCTAATTTAGGCTCTATTATTTTGATAGGATTTGAAGTTGCTAAACAATGAGCACCAAGGGTCTTTTTAATCTTCTTTTGAAAATTAGAAACATGTTGTTATTCACTATCTTTAGATTCCTTCCCAGGTCTACAGGACCACAAAATAATGTTTGCTCATTTGGAAAATTAATTAGTTACTTCTTAGGGCTTCTTGGAACATTGCTTTTTGTCTGTAGAGAGTGATTACCTATTCATGAATTCTCCACCTTGTGTTCTTTCCCTTTCCCTTTTCTTACTCTTTAAAGAAACACAGGAAATCTTCCACAATTCAATTTTTGAAGGATTATGGAAATTATCTTTAATAGGGAGGCTTTTCTTGTACTTCTCGAACTACCTATAATATATAAATAATTCAGAGAGAACAAAGTGGCTCATTAGCAAATTTAAACTGGGATTTTAAAAGACAAAATTTCACGTAAAAATAAAAGCTTAAATGTAGATTTTCATAAGATCAACTCTGCCCGTTGCAAAGAAACATAACTTTCTAAGAGAGTCTTTATTTGATCTGAATGCTTTAGATGTGTATATGTTGTCTAGAATAAACTTGGGTGACCAACTCCAGTACTGAATTGATATATCATGCTATTTAACATGCTGAAACAGTTATAGAATTATGAGTGTATGCTCAGATATGCCATTTTTATTCCTTTGAAGTATCCTGTCATGATTTGAGGAAATATGGCATAATCTATTTTTAAGAACTTTCATCACACACTATCTATTTTATCTTTTTCGGTTGCTGGAGGGAATGAACCAAAAAGTACATCTTTACATACAAGATATTTCTAATCATTTGACATAATCCATAGTAAATATTCAATATTTTCTCCTTTAAAATTCTGTTTGGGGCTCAGGATATAGCTCAGTGGAAGATTACTTGCCTAGCATGCATGAAGCCCTAGATTTACACCCCAGCACTGAGAGAAAAACCAACATTTGTACTACAATTCTGTATGTGCAGAATCTACTCAGAAAGTACTTAATTCCTAACTGCACACCCACCACACATTAATTTATGCTGCTGCTTGCATAGTGGTGGTATCCTTTGTGCAGCGAGGTTTTTATGTGGATCACAATGATAACCAAAATAGTTACAATCCTTTAAAAGTTGACTCTTTCCCATAAAAATTCAGGGACTGAGCTTCATTTCGTGTAGGCAAAGATCTGGCAGCAGGGTTGCAGGGAACTAGAGTTGGTTGCCCTTGTTCTTCCCACTCTGTGAAATCAGGTCTGAGAGGTTCATTTGCATCACCCACACCCAGCCCTCTGATTCTTGTGGTTTACTTTCCTTACCTAGGTCTTAAAGTCACCCGAGGTTGAGGTTATGGTTTGAACAACCTATAAATTCTTAATTCAAATAACATGTGCATGAAACTGTATTTTCTAAATTATTAGCATAGATGTAAAAATGTTAAACTCAGACTTCCAGAATACAAACTCAAAGGATGATACTTCATCCACATCTGATAACACAAAAGAGGCAGATTGGCATTATGTTCTTTCTAGGGTAGTAAAACATTGCAAATGTCCGGCACTTTGCCAAAAGACCATCCCAAAGGAATTCCAGGAGATAAAACCAGGATTACAAATATGAGCAAAGTGAGAAGTTCATGCAAAGTATAAAGAGATGTTAAGATGGCCAAGAGGAAAGATGGTGAGGCCTGGAGTGAACACTCTTTTGATCTCTGGTGCTGTATCATTTTAATCCTGTGACTGAGGTAAGGCTTCTCACCATGCGTAAATTGGATTGAGGATTACTTACTTAGACTAATTGTGTCCAATATCATGTTTAGGGCTAATATTCAATGATCTTATTCTAGACCCAGTTTTTATTTCTCTTGTGTATGCTTCCCTTTTAAATTTAAAAAATATTTTATTTATTATTTTATTTTATGCTTATGAGTGTATTGTCTGCATGTATGTGCAATGCCCTAGAAGATCAGAAGAAGGCATTGGATTCCCTGGAACTGGAGTTACAGATTATTGTTAGCTGTCATGTGGGTGCTGGGAACTGAACCCCAGTCCTCTGCAAGAGCAGCCAGTGCTCTTAACCACTGAGCAATCACTCAGTCCCAACATCACATACTTCTTGAAGCATACCCACAATAAGAGAAGTGCGACAGCATGTGAATCATAGAAGTGTGGTTACACATAGTGTAGCCATTAACTCTGCCACCATAAAGCTGTGCAATAAATCACCCTGCATTTAATACCCTAGAAGAAGTGCTTTATTCTTACAATTTTCTGTGTTTTGCCTAATTAGGCTAGATATGATGGGTTGGGTGGTGGTTTACTTTAAGTTGTAGGTTGGCCTAGCTTGGGTCTAGTTGGATACGCTTTAGGTCTGAACCACATGTGTTTGTTCTGAAGCCCAGATATAAGCAGCAGTGTCTACCCAAGGCATAATTTTACAGCTTTTTACTGCAGTTGAAAACCCAAACAGAGTTGTGTAAAAATACTTAAGGCCTCTGCTTCATCCTATCCACTAATATTCTTTTGACTAAATCAATTCACATGGCCAAGCCTATCCATAGTTGAAGGGCGAGGGAAGGGAGTAGGTTCTGAATAGTAATCCAAACCACAAAATCTAGTAAGGCCCATTGTTTACAGGTATTTTATTTAAGAACAATTTCAAGCCAGGTGTGATGGCACACACCTGTGATCCTAGCACCCAGGAAGCTGAAGTACTAGGATTAGGACTTTGAGACTGACTTGGACCTCAGAGTGAGCTTGAGGCTAGCCTAGGCTGCACATCGAGAACCTATCTCACAAAGAATCATGTATTAGTATAATTTAGATGTTTGGCTTAGGCTAGTACTATGCACAATGAATATGTGCCAATAGCAAAACATTTAAAAATTAATATATGTAATGCATTTGAAAAGTGTTGTTCTAGGGTGCTGAAAAAGAACATTTTATCAATCCCATTTCTGTGTGGAAGAATGAATCATTGTCCTCTTAGAGGTCTGGTGAGGTGGGGTGCGTGTCTTTTGGTGAGCACCAGTAAGCATTGCTGGGGTCTGAATCTGACTTTAATGGCAGTGATCAATGTGTTGACAACTAAATAAAGGCTTAACTTTCTTCCAGAAAGATGACCTCCATTGTGATCATGACATAATGTAAGAGACCCAGAGAGAACAGGCAATGGATTCTAATGAAGTGACCTTAGATTTTTGGACAGATTCCAAATTGGTGTTTCTCATTTGTGTTGAGTAGAATCACTGTTTTTTCTTATAAGCAATAGAACCCAAACCCAACTGGCTTGAGCAATGGAGAAAATTTATTGATTTACGTCCTTCAAACTCTAGAGGTAGGGACTGGAGAGATGGCTCAGTGGTTAAGAGCATTAATTGCTCTTACAGAGGATCTGGGTTCAATTCCCAGCATCTACATGGTGGCTAACAATCATCTGTAACTCCAGTTCCAGGAGATCCTACACTCATTTCTCACCTCTGCTGGCTGGCCCTGCATGACATGGTGCACTTAAGTGCAGGTAATATACTCATACACACAAAATAAAAATAATACAAAATATTTCAAAAAAATTCTAGAGGTAGATAGAGGTTCAGGTATAGCTGGATTCAGAACGTTCTTCATTTTTACCATTAGAATTTTTACCCTCTTTTTGGTAATAACCTCAGAGGAAAGAGCTTTTTTGTTCAATAATTTTATATAATCTTGAAAAAGAAGCTTATTAGCTTGGCTTGCAGCAAATGATCACTTCTTCCTTACGTACAGGATCAAAAGATTGGAATCCACTACCTGGCCAGGCCTGCCCAAGGTGCCTTTTCCTGCAGTAGACAGATGGTTTCAGTCTACACTAAACTGTGTGAAATGAGAATGGAAATGATTTTATTATATAAAGCCAAACAAGGAGCTATTCTCTAGAGAAGGAGGTAAGAACATTAGACAACTAGAAACAATAAGTGTCATGACAATTTGTGTTCCTCAACCATGGATCATGTTTTAGGGTGCGCAACAACGTATGATGCAGAACTACACTGAAAGGGGTTAACTAGTGCAACTCAAGCTGTGTGAATGGTGTGGTTCTGTATTTCCACATCCTCTAAGTGATGGGTAGAGGGAATATCATTTGTTGCAGTGGTGATTTGTGGATGTTGAGAAGGAACAACAGCCATAATAGCGCTAAATCAATGACATGTTATGCCTGGCAAAGTTATGTCTGTTGACTTGGACTTGCTGCTGGAAAGTTTGCTCAGCTAATTGGAGTACTGGGCATATCCAAACCATGAATTTAGTCTTCATGAGAGGAAACCCATTAGTCATTTATCCCTTGGCTTTATGTAAATGCCAGGATCCAGATGGATAAATATAACTGTGCTAGACTGTGTTTCATATTTCTTTCACTGACAGAGAAAGCAGGACTCTTGTTCCTAGTTCCACATGAGATGGCAAAATCATCTCAATTTTCACCGGCACCCACAGTACTTTATGTATAATTACATTGTTTCTTCAAGGTGCCCTTATTATTTCTCCTCTCATTTTCCCAGGAGACATGCACAAGGAGGAGCTGGCAACCTTCCTCAGCAGAACAGATGAATAAATAAGTACCATGAGCTTGTGTCTTTTAGTTGGGGTGATTTGTCAAACACCACACCTCTGTGGCTGCTTGCAGATTTTAAGGGTTGTGCTCAGTCTTAACTGAGGGGGAATTTTAAAAGCTAAATCATAGTGGACTGAAGTAAACTTTTTTCTAGAACATGAATTTACCTATTCATATATAGCTGAATGTATTGGTCTGAAAACATTTCATTTATGTTAAAGCAATAGACAATGGTAAATTACTTCTTTATGTATTTATGTTGTCTAATTTATTGAGTAAGTGGTATTGAGTGAGGACTCTTCATGAAGAATAATTGTCTTTGATGTTTGAGAGAAGACACAGTGTCTGAGCAAGAGACTGGAGAGTGAGATATTTGTTACAAGTATCAGGTGGTAAGTACCAGATAAACTGGATTCTACAGTACAATCCAAGCTTATAATTTTTTTATAGTTTTGGGCATGAATTATTTGTATCCAACATAATATTTCTGATTTCTCATCCATATTGTGTGCTGTCTGGAGATTGGCTGTTATAGCTCACATCTGTAAGATTCCTGTCTCTATGGCTTCTCATTGGATTCAGAGAACAGGAAGAATTGTTTAAAAATGTGAGACTGGGGCAAGATAGTTGACTCAGGTTTTCATATTCTGTGTTTGCCCCTGGTGGCTCAGCACATATAGATCTCATTCCTTTACCAAATGCCACAGTTTCTGTCTAAGAGATTCTCCAGAGCCCATTAACCACTGTCTTATTTCTTTAGGTCAATGGGGCCAGCATATTGTCAGTCCCTGTGGCTTTTCTATACTTCATTGGATTTTCTTGATTCTCTCATGCATTTGTGAGTGACTCCAACTACCTTGAAAAACAAACTATCTGGAAAATGAGAAATCTACTACATATGTTGAAAATGTAGACTACATGTACATTAATCCTGTTGCATGCTTACACAGATCATATGATGAATATAGTTAAAATAATTTTAAGGATTCCTGGAGATTGACTGGAAGAAAACAGCTGTAAGTACAAAAAAAAGCAAAATAACAAAACAGAACTG
>NW_008353009.1:383302-428837 GCF_000622305.1 Nannospalax galili | reverse complement strand
GTACTTTCTATCTATCATCTATCCATTTATGTATGTGTCTATGTATCCTATCTATCTATCATCTATCTATCTATCTATCATCTATCTAGCTATTATCTATCTATCTATCTATCTATCTATCTATCTATCTGTCTATCATCTATCTATCTGTCATCTGTCTATTTATGTACATTATTAAGAAGCACGGGGGAAATGGGACAGTTTTTAGGACGTCTGCAGAATCAAAAAACTAGAATTCAAATTGGGAAAAAATCGGAGAATCTCAATGAGAGAGATGGGCGGGGGTTGGGGGGGAGCGGGGGGTGGAGAAGGGGGAAGAAAGCGGGGAGAAAGGGAGAGGAGAGAGAGAAAAGTACTGAAACAAAACAACAAAACAAAACTTGGGGAGGAGGTCCTTAAGCTCCCTGCTGGGTGCTGCAGTGCGATGGGCTCTATCCGTGGTGCTGACTGAATCCCCAACCCTCACTTTTCTCTCTTTGCAGATCAGGTAGGCTGAAAGAATCTTAGTGACTGACTGACATACATTCAGACTTCCCTGGAAATTACTTTCACTAAAGGCATCTTCCAGAAGAGCAAACTGTACAAGGCTAAAAGAAGGAGTATCTCATTTGTCTTCTGGCTGTTATATGTTCATACATGATTGATAGCAGTATTACTGCCACTGGCAATTGATCTGAGCATATTACCATGCTAAGACAATTTACCATGGAGGTATGTACAAATGTGAGAACTCAGAGAACCAGCTTTAAAATAGGAGGCCAAGGTAAAAGTAACCCTCAAGTTCTCACACTGAAAATACCTCAAATGTCTTTATAAAAAATACATTCATAGAGTCAAATTTCTTCTGTTTCTTCTATTACATTATTCTGGGCCAAAAGATGGTTAGCGAATGTTTCAGCCATAAAGGAAAAATGTTAAAAAAATATAGGATGAAAAGAATTAGCTTTTAAAACAAATGGCATTTGGGGGGTTTTGGAAGAAATCACAGCTTAATCTAAGGTTTTCCTATGTTCTTTCATTGTTCCTTATAACAACACTGACCAAGGGAAACAAAGAAGTCTTGTTTTCAATCTCTTCATTTTTTTTTTTTTTTTTGAGACTGGGTCTCACTATGTATACCATGCTGGCCTTGAATTCACAGATATCTGTCTGCCTCTACCTTACAAGTACTGGGATTAAAGTTGTGCACTATTGCGTCTAGTTTTAACTTGTTTATTATTAATAGAAACAAAACACAGTTACTAGAAAATATCAAATATATAGTCATTTAAAAAATTTAACTGTTGGCCAGGCGTGATGGTGCACGCCTTTAATCCCAGCACTCGGGAGGCAGAGGCAGGCGGATCTCTGTGAGTTCAAGGCCAGCCTTGTCTAAATAGTGAATTCCAGGACAGCTGAGGCTACAGGGAGACCTTGTCTCAAAAAGACAAAAAATAAAAAGTTTAGCTGTCTGAAAGTTTTGAAGTGCATTGTAACTCTGATATTGAAGATCTTAAATTTAAAATATAGGCTTCATACTAGTGAGAACATTGCAGTGATTTCTGAAAGCTTCTCCTCGAATTAGGGTCAACTATGTGAAGATGTGGAAAGTGAACTAGGGTGAATTGCAGCAACAAGGAGACAGTGTTACAGCAATAAAAAATAAAATCAGGAAGTATCTTCCTGGTTTTGTGGTCAAGTGCTTAAAACACACATGCACGCGCGCGTGCGCACGCGCACACACACACACACACACACACACACACATTCACATGCTCACACACAAACAGTAAAAAGTTTGAATCACATGCCCAGACATCAGCGCTTGGAAATGTCAGAGAGGAGAGAGAGAGAGAGAGAGAGAGAGAGAGAGAGAGAGAGAGAGAGAGAGAAGGAAGATTGGGAATAGGAGTCTTTCTAATCTGAATTGCCCCAAACTTGAATTGGTTGGACTGGGAGAATCATAACATTCCTCATTGAGTCTGAAAGTTCTTGGAGATTGCTCACTCATTCTTGCCTTCCCTGCTGGGCTGCTGTACCCATTAGCTGTACCCTTAAATTTCCTGCTGTCCCCAAGGAAGTAAATACTTTGACTGTCATATTTACTTGAATTACTACTGACAAATTAATCACATGGGGGCTGGAGAGATGGCTCAGTGATTAAGAGCATGGTTGTTTTTGCAGAAGACCCAGGTTCGAATCCCAGAACCCACATGGTGGCTAACAACCATCCATAACTTTAGTTTCAGTGAATCTGACACTCTCTTCTGTACTCTATGGGCATTGCATGACACAGGGCACTTACATGTAGGCATAACTCTCATATGCATAAATTTAAAAAAATAATTAAAAATTAATCACATAGAATCATGGAAGCTTCTTTATTGTATTGAAACATATGTTTTTATTTTCAAGACCTTATTTTTTATTTTTATTTTTGGTCTTTTTGAGACAGGGTCTCCCTGTAGCCCCAGCTGTCCTGGAACTTACTATGTAGACAAGGCTGGCCTTGAACTCACAGAGATCCACCTGCCTTTGCCTCCCTAGTGCTGGGATTAAAGGTGTGCACCACCATGCCCAGCCAAGACCTTATTATTTTTATTTTATGTATATGAGTGATTACCTGCATGCATGCAAGTGCACCTGTATAGTGCAATACCTATGGAGGCCAGAAGAGGGTGTAGGATTCCTTGGAACTGGAGCATGATTTTTAGTCACCATGTGGGTGTTGGGAACTAAACCTGGGTCTTTTTTAAGAGCAGCCAGTGCTCTTAACCACTGAGCCATCTCTCCAGCCCCATATGTTTTTATTTTCCTTACTCTTCATGTATTTATCAAATTTAGTTTGTGCATTTTCCTCATTATTAACAATCCTTTGCTTTCTTTTTTGTTTTATTTCCCCCACATTTCCCTCCATTTCCTGTCTATTATATTTCAACAGTATGTGCTTTATATTATTGAGCTTGCTGTTGTTGTTTTAAACAAAGTTAATATTTTATGTCCTTTTTACATTTATCATGTGTGTGTGTGTGTGTGTGTGTGTGTGTGTGTGTGTGCCAGAGACAATCTTGCTATCCACTTTTTTTTTAAACATAAATTCTCTCATTGCTCTGGAACTTTCCAATCAGGGTAGGCTGGCTGGCCAGCAAGCCCCAGGGATCTGCCTGTCTCCTCCTCCTCAGTACTGGGATTACAAGTGTTTGCCACCACATCTAGCTTTATTTTTATGTGAATTCTGGGTGTAGAACTCAGGTCCTCATGTTTGCAACATAGACAGGTTACCAACAGTGCTCTCTTCCAAGTTCCACTGATTTGATTTTTTAACTTTCTTATTATTGGAATATCTGTATGAATTTCTCTTTTTCCTTGTCTGATCTGCATTTTGCTCTTCCTATCCTAATACTCTTCTCCACTCCTGCTCTTCTTCCCAGTTATTTAACTCTCTTCTTCTCTGCTTCTTTCCTATCCCTGTCTTCTGTTAGTTCATTTATTTATTGTTTCCACATTTACCCTGTACAATTTAAAACTCCACTGCATATTCTACTTTAATTGTCCTGTTTTTCTGATCTGTGGTCATTGGTGATGTATTGGTGGGCTGTAATTGATTTTAAGTGTGTTTCTATACACTTGATGGTTATAATGTTCCTATCACCCACATTAAATGGAATTGGGGATTGGGCTCACAAGAGTAAGCTATTCAATAAGAAGATTCCCAAATAAACCTGGAAAAGATATACAAATCAACATATGTGGGAATCATATCATAAAGTACATATGAAAAAGTTAGGCAACATGACTATACCAAAAGGTCATAATATAACTCTGCTACTGCATTAGAAGACAGGTAAAATTTGAGGTGAAAATATTAAAAATTTATTAGCAAATGTAATCAGTGAACTTAGATAAACAAAGGAATTGAATCTAGAACCTAGAAAGAAAATTCAGCAACACAGATGAAAATGTCAGCAAATCAGATGAGCCAACCTCAGTATAGATGAGCCAACATTGAAGAAAAATTCAACAGGTAAATTAAGATAAAATGATTGAAATGTTGGTGGGCTGGGGAAATAGCTCAGTTAGTAAAGTGCTTGTTGTGCAAGCATGAGGATCTGTGTTTGATCCTTGGCACCCAGACAGGAAGCGGGTGTGGTGCTGCGTGATCGTAATTCCAGGCCTGGGAAGGTGAAGACCGGCAGATCCATGGGACTCACTGACCAATAAGCCTAGCCTAATCAGTGAGTCCCAGAGTGCAGTGAGTGACTGTCCCAGAAAACAAGGGAGAAAACTATTGAGGAATGACACCCCAGGTTGACCTCTGACTGCGCCCCCACGCATACCCCACATACAAAAGAAATGTTGGAAATGAAAAACTCAACAAATCAAAGAAAAAACACAGTGGAAAGCAGCACTGACAGATTTGACTAAACAGAAGGAAGAATGTCAGGGGTGGAAAGGAGAAGAAATATTGTACTCAAAGAGCAATTAGGGGAAAAAAAAGCATGACTGCAACATCCAAAAATGTGGAGCTACAGCAAAGACACTAAACCTAAGACTCTACAGTTCAGAAACAGGAGATGAGATTAAAGGCATAGAAAATATACTCAGTAAAATCATAGTGGGATTTTCCTCAAATCTTGAGGAAAAAAATGGATGAATGTCCATTACAAGGGGCAGTTAAAATCCCAAATAGACATAACCAGAGATGAAACTTGTCATGAGATATTATAGTCAACATGTCAAAATTACAAAGTAAAGTAACAACATTATGAACTGTAAGGGAAAACACAAACTTACAAAGGCAAAATCAGAATAATCCCAGATTATCTCACCAGCAACCTTAAAATCCAGGAAGACATGGAAAAACATATTTAAACCATTGAACAACAGTGTTATATCAGGCAAAGCTATCTTCTAAAATTGTTAGAGAAATAACACCATTTCACACCAACCACAATCTAAGGCAACTTAGGACAAGCAAGCTAGCACTGTGAAAGATACTTAAAGGAAAATTTTACATGGAGTAAGAGGAAAGAATTAGTCATGAGAGCACAGGAAAGAGTGAATTTCATGAGAGGAGTGGATGAGCAAAAGTGAATTAGGAAGGAATCTATCATGACCAACACGGTAAACAGGAAACCCCTAATACGAATAGGATGGAAGGACAAGAGCAAAACACTATTTAAGCAACCAGAAAAACAACTAAAAAATCATAGGTGTTAATAAATGTCTTTCAGCTGTAATCTTATATGTAAATAGCCTCAACGTACCAAGAAAAACCTCAGGCTGATGGATTAAAAAAAACTAGATGTAATTATTTATTGTCTTCAATAAACATCCTCATTGGTAAGAACATGCACGGTCTGATAGTCAAAGGATGGAAGAAAGTCTGTCAAACAAATGGAATTAGACTTCAAGGTAAACTTATTTAGAAGTGATTAAGAATGCTACTGCATAGTAATGAAGACTCAACAAGAAGGCATGACAATAGTATATATATACACATATACATATACACATATATCTCAGATGCCAGATCTTCCAATTTCATAAAACAAACACTTCTGTGCATGCTTAGATGGGTTCCAATACAACGGTTATAAGTGACTTCAATACCTCACTGCCATCTTTAGATAGGTCACCCAAACTAATAATAATCAAAGAAACTTCAGATTTAAACTAAACCATAGATCAAATGTACATGACAGGTATCTATAGAATATTTCATCCAACAGATACAGAATGTACATTCTTCTCAGCAGTCCATGGAACCTACTTTAAAATAGGTCGTATTTTAGGTCACAAAGCAAGTCTTTACAAATATGAAAGAACCAAAATAATTTCTTTTATCTTGTAAGATCACAGTGGAATAAGATTAGAAATGAATTACAAGAGAAACTGCAAAACTACTTGGAGACATAGCAATATTCCCTTGAATGACTATTGGGTCATTGAAAGAATCTGGGAGAAAATTTTTAAAAATCAAGAATCAAATGAAAAGGAAAGTAAATTTACCAGTACCTTTGAGATATAGCAGTTCTCAGAGGAGAGCTTATAGCTATGAGTGTTCACATTAAAAAATCAGAGTGGGGCCTGGAGAGATAGCTCAGCATTTAAGAGCACTTATTACTCTATCAGAGGACCAGAGTTCAATTCCAAGCACACACATAAGGTGGTTCACAAACACCTTTAATGCTAACGCCGAGGGGTGTGATGCGCCCTTCTGACCCCTGTGGGCACCTGCACAGAAATGCATGCGTGTGCATGTGCGTGTGCATGTGCGCACATGCGCGCACACACACACATACACACACACATACTCATAAAGTAAAATAAATATTTAAAAATCCAGAGAGATCTCAAATAATCTAAAAACTCCACTCAAAATCTTAGAAAAACAGGAGTTAGCCAAACCTCAAAGCACTAGGCAGCGAGAAATAGTAAAAATAATAATACATAGAAACAGTCAAACAAAAAGTTAATACCTTGAAAAGATGAACAAGATTGGTACCTCCCAGTCACACTAACCAAAAGAAAGACAGACTATCCAATTTAATAAAATTAGGGATAAAAGGGAGGACAGGTGACGTTTTTGTTCTTAAACTACTTGGCTAAAAAGACCAATATGTTCATGCAAATAACCTTTCATTGTGTGTCTAGACTAAAGGCGGCCAAAAGAGACCTTATGAGAAGCTGGACAAATGGAAACTGAAAGCATTTGTGCTCTAAAGGTTGCAGTGGTCATATGTAGAGAGGCAGATACACAGATACGTCTCAGTTCATTCCCAAGTTCAGCTCTTCTTTATGACTCCAAGCCCTGCTAACCAACCTCAACCCCTCAGTGGCCTTTAGAATCTTGGCTGTGAACTCATAAAAGCATATGCCATGAAGAGACAACAGAAGTCACAGCCTCTACCCCAGCCCTTCCAGTTGCCCCTCTCTAATTGCTGGAAGGCTTCCAACTTCCTAGATAAGGTCTAAAATGCCACCTGTACCAGATTCTCTAGCACCCCTATCAGACCCTCCCAGAGTCAAGACCTCTCATAATGTTAAAAAGCTAAATTCCTGTAATAAGCTGCTTATTCCACAGTACCCAGAGCATTTTTGCTTCTCTGACTTTGCCCTTGTGTCATGTGGGATTACTATCAGGCATCATGCTTTGGTCATATCAGCTTAACCTCCCCCAGAATCACTTGAAGTCAAATGGATTTTGATGGTATCTTCCAGGTTGTTACCCAAATTCCTTATTGGAACACCAAAGTAAAACCTTGACATACATCTTTAAGACAAAATTGATGCTAGGAGACTTTCCTATCATGTCAGTGTAACTTTTGGGGAAAGTTTTACATGAGTTTTACAGGAGGTTCAGGGTCATACATGATACAAATTACAGGGACCCTTTAGCCTAATGTGCTTAATGACATCCATGTACTCAGTGTCTACATAGTGTCCTCTGGCCTAGACACTCCATCTTCATACCATTTTAAATATGAGAAAACAGAAGCCAGCCAGTGATATTAAAGAATGAAAAATTATCAGATAGAAACTGAAGGTCAATGCATTTGAGCCATGACTCATTCTTTCTCCCTCGTGTAGGACTGCCTTCCTGTCTGAAAAGTCAAACACAAGCAGAAGGGGACAGCAAAATACAGACCTCTGCTTCTTCTAACGGAATGTAAGAAGGACTTCGACATTGTTTCCTTCCTTGTCTAGAGTAAGCAGTTTGGGAGTGCAAATGTTATCTGAAACAAATGTATTAGGAAATGGGTTGGAGATGGAGACACTGAGTCAAAGGAGATGACGAAGCTGGTGGAGATGGTGGTGATGGATCACTCTAGTACAAGAGAGATTGTGATGAATTCCACTGACTTTCTTCTGCTGTTTCATTACATTTTCAAGAGATCCAACATGTGGGAACTTGCACTCAACTTTGCGGATTTTATTACTGGATGGGATTACCCCTCTGACACTGATAATCAATGCTAAATAGTTAAAACGATTAACTGAGTGATTATCCAAGATCTCATTATACATCAGGCTCTGGTTTGAGTTCTTTCTACAAGTTATTTGATTTAATGCTTGAAATAACACTGTGAATTAATGCTTTTGAAATTTCCATTTTATATAGGCCAAAACCAAGGCACAAAGAGGTCAAGTTTCTTCCTTGAGTAAGATCACAAAGCTCCTAAGTGGAGGAGCTGGAAAGCAATCCCAGGGCTCCTAGCCCTAGAGCCCCAGCTTACCTCTAACACTCTGCCTTGGTCTCTGTCTCCCTGGCCAGGGGAAAAGAGCATGCCCCTTTGACTTAAACACAGTTGACCTCAAATCTAGATTCCATACGTAACTTCTTAGCTATGTGAGCTTGAGCTGTCCACTTCATTTCTTTCAGCCTCAGTTTCTCTGAGGGTTCTTTTAAGTAAGAAGTAATGGAATTTTCTGGAATCCATCATTCAAATTGATTTGCTGAGTACCTGTGAGCTTAGTACTTAGCAGGTAGGTGCTTTGAATGAAATTACCTAGGGGCAGAGAATTATGCTCTCATTCAATAGTTTTGTTCACAGAAACAAGTGCAAAGATGCTCAAAATACTTGCCTGATTAGAATAAATTTTCTTGCAGCTGGCCCTCAGGCATCCCAGTTTTTCTGGAAAAGATAAGAAAAACCATTATTTTTTAAAAACCCAAGTTCTTTACTTTCTCCCTGCATCCTACTGCAGCCATTTCTTAGCATATTATCTTACTACTCCTTCTTCAATATAACCACTTTGAGAATCTTTCATCTATAGTCAGTCACCTTTGCAAATCGTGACTGTGCCCCAGGACCCTGACTATTCTGAAGCCTTCATGGAGGCTGATGCATGGCATGACAAAACGGATGCTGCCCTATAACTAAGTGTTGGTACCATCAGAGAACTGGTGTGCTGGCTCTGACTTGGCTGCAAGTGTTAGCATGGAAGATCGGTTTCCGGGAGCAGGGAGAGGCTGGGTGCTGGCTCTGGGGAAGGTGAAGGCAATAGTCCAGAAGACAGATTGTGACTGTTCATTTTACCCCTCTTTCCTGATTTTGACAGTATGATGTGGGATCACTTAGACTGATCATATAATCTTCAGGATTTATGATGGCAGTGCCTACATGCCAGGACGGAAAGGCACAGAAGAAAGAACATAATCATTTCCTGGGTCTGAATCCTTCTTCAATCTGTGTAATCATGAAGGCTTTTCTGGTGAAGGGGTGGGGCAAGGAAGAAGGAAGCTCAGAGAAAGGCTCAGGGGTGTCTGTATTCTGAGGCTGCTGAAGTCAAATTTGCTTGGCAAATACTGAGCAGTACCAAGGAGCCCAGCTGACTTTAGGGCTTAGTAGCCTACAGGTATGACTCCATCAAGGCCATGTGCCTTTTTCTTTAAATAATGAACCGTTTTTTTCCAATGTTGTTTTCCAAAGCTCTTCTACTGGGGAGTTTGAAAACAAGGGAAAATTAGTTTTTATTCTTTGTCCCAGGGCTTCATTCACAACTCCCCCCCCCATTTCTCTGTGTCTCCATTATAGTTTAGCTTGTGGGTGTGGTCAGTGCTGGGATGAGCCTCCCTTTGGAGGATTCTGGATGAAAAAGGGAGAGCAAGCAGCCGTACCCAGGAGTTGTGGTTGACTGCATGTGGAAACTCAAGTGCTGCTCTTTAACCTGAGTTGGAGGTTGGGGCGTAGGGAGGAGCTGGAGAGAGAGCTTTGTTTACCTGGTTCCGAGGAGGTGAGGAGGCAGAATCAATGCTTTTCAAATTTTGTAGTTTCTCAACAAATGTCTGTAGGATCGCATATCAAATTCTCAGCTTCATTTTTCTTACTGGAATATAATGGGAAATGATATGGGCGACAACAGATCTGAGGTCTATTTTTCATGGTAACAGAAGAACACTTTCTTAAATATTCTGTACTTTCTAGAAAGTAGGAAGCTTCAGTTTTTTTGTTAAAGGTCGCTAGCAGAAGGCTCTTTAGAGGTCAATATAGAGTGAGAGCAAAGACTGATTAGATTATTCTGTTAGGCTTCTCATTCGGTGTTCACAGTTGTATGTGTTAGATATAAACTGTTGCTGAGAAAAATAAGGTCCAGCGGACTTTCACAGCAGCAGACTGTAACTCACCATGAGGACTCCAGTATCCTAACTCTTAGATCATGTTTTACCTTAAAGTCCCAATTTTCTGTTTGGTGTAGTCAACAATGCTAAAGTCATAATCATGAAATATGAGGTTCACTGCATCCACTGTGTAAATAAATTGGCCACAAGCTAGTATTCCATTAACGACATTTGTTTATGGTACTGTAGTGTAGCCTTTTCTCTGTGAAGATGCTTCCAGAAAAGAACCAGCTGTGATCTGTCCATACTTTAGGACCTAACTGGGAGGACAAAGTTTAGACACTTGACATTGTTTGACCGATGGCAGTGCTGCGGGTCAAGCAGGTCAGAGCAGTGTAAGGGAACTGACACTGGGCTGGGAGGGGGGTCCCATTCTGAAGGAGGCAGCCTTTGCTGAGAGTCAGGAGGCAAGAAAGATTCCAGGGTATCAGTGCAGGGTGAAAACAAGACCTCTAAGGAGACAACCGCTGAGAATTGAAATTTTAATGAATGGGACAGAAGGAGGATTGGGCTAGATTATGATTGGGAACCAAGTACTAAGGAGAGAAAATTATCCTTTATCTTTTCAAAAAACTTTCTTGCAGACATACCTTAGCAGCAAAATACTTCTAGTTGCAACCCAATGTTTGCATATGTGTATTATGAAAGCTGGCCCTCCCTCTCTCTTTTCCTTCCTATCTTTATCATCTATCTATCTATTTATCTATCTATCTATCTATCTATCTATCTATCTGTCATCTATCTATCTATCTATCATCTATCTTGTCTGTCTATCATCTATCTATCATCTATCTATCATCTATCTACCTACATACCTATCTTCTATCACATTTACCTCTATCATCTATATAATCTATCTATCTATCTATCTATTATCTATCTATCTATCTATCTATCTATCTATCTATCTATCATCTATCATCACTTATCTGTATATGAGAAAAGATTTTTATATACCACAAAGTAGTTTAAAGTAATGAATTGAAATAAAATAATTTTAAATATTTTGATAATTGAGATAGTCACTATATATTTTAGCTGACTCTTATTGTTATGAAAATGAGGTGGATCAATGGAGACTAAGTTGCAAGTTGTAGCAAATTGAGGGTGCTATTGCAGAAAAGATAGTTTAAGTTCTGTAAGTTTATGACTTGCTACTTCTCTCAACAGAAAGCAACCTAAGGGAGAAAAGATTTATTTGAGGTCATGTTTTAAAAGAAAACATCCATCATGACAAGGAGGTCATGGTGGTGCCACCATTCCTGTCTGTGGTGAAGGGGACAGGAAACAGTTGACCACATCACAGTAGTAGGAAGGAAGCAGCATGAGCTGGGGCAGGGCTATGACTATTAGTGCCTCCCATGCACCATGGCCTATATCCACCAGCTCTATCTTATGTTAGAAAGTTTCCTCAGCCTCCCAAAACAGTTTCACCAGTTGAGGACCAAATATTTAAGCACAGGAGTCTATGGGGGCATTTCACATTCAAACCATAATAATTTCTAAAATGTATAAGAAAGAATTTAGAGTTTGTTCAAAAGAAAGAGATGACAAATGAGGAAATAGATATGTTTAGCCTATTTAAACAATATAAACAACATTCATGTGTTCCTATGTCAGACATAATATTTATGTTTTTAATGTATCAATTAAAATAAATATATACATAAATAAAATATTTGTTTTTCCTTTTTTAATTGATTTTTCTGAATTTCATATATGTTGATTATATTTAGACCCCTTCTCCTATCTGTGCCCCCATAGTCCCCCACTGGTTTTCATCCATTCTGTAATGTATATTAAGGCCTACTGAGCCAAGTTTGTGTCCCCAAATGTTCCTTGGTGAGAGTCCATTCACTGAAGCTTGTTCAACCTATTCTAAATCATTCCCTTAAAGAAAACCAACTTGAACCTTCCTGAGGCCAGCATCTTTCCTGGGGATCCAGACCTTAGGAGAAAGCCTAAGAGCATCTGATCCTCATCTGACTTGGGCTTCTGTCAGAACTCCTGAGCAGTTGACTAAAGCCATCCGGTCCCTCCAATATAGAATCAAAAGAGAGAACCTGAAGCCTAGACCAACCAGCTTTTCATGCCCAACAAGTAAACCACAAAGGTACATAAAGTTTACAAAAAGAAGCAGATCTAAACTCAAAAAAGGAAAGCTTGAGTCTCAAACAAGAATCAGAAACTACAAAAGAAATCCACATGTCAAAGTCATAGAGAAAAAATAATAACATGAAAAACCAAAATAATATACTACCAAGTCCCATCAGTCCTCTAGAGGAGTACAATGAGAACCCCCTAGAGATAACACAGGACATGGAGTTCAAAAGAACAATTATAAACATGATAAGAGAAAGTGAATTTAAAGAACACACAAACAAATCAAAGAACTGAAAGAAGATAGGGATAAACTTCTGAATGAATTCAGAAGAGTCAGAAATATTGAAGAATACTCAGGCTTAAATGAAGAAGGAAGTGAACTACTCAATAATCCAATTAAAAATGACAAGAGAATGTCTCATCAATAGGATGAATGAAACGGAGCACAGAATATCAAGACTGGAAGATAAAATGGATGAATTAGACCACTTAAGCAGTGATTATGAAAAATTTAAGAAAACACAAGAATGGAATATGCAAGAAACGTGTGACACCATAAAAAGACCAAACTTACACATCATAGGCATAGAGGAAGGAGAGGAATCTCAGGATAATGGTATGGACCAGATCTTCAACAGGACTGTAGAAGAAAATTTCCCAAAATTAAAGAAAGACATGCCCATACAAATACAAGAACCACATAGAACACCAAATAGATAGGATCAGAAAAGAAACTCTACATTGCACATCATAGTAAAAACACTAAATGTACAGAACAAAGAGACAATGCTGAAAGCTGCAAAAGAAAACCAACAAGTAACATATAAAGGAAAACCCATTAGAATCACAGCTGACTTTTTAGTGCAAACTATGAAAGCCAGAAGAGCCTGGACCAAAGTATTCCCAGTTCTAAATGACCACAGATGCCAACCCAGATTACTTTACCCAGCCAAAATGTCTATTATAGTTAATGGGGAAAGAAAAATCTTCCATGACATAAAGATGCTGAAATAATTCATGTCCACAAAACCAGTGCTTCAGAGAGTTCTTGAAGCAATACAAAGAGCTGAAGAAAGGAACAATTATACCCAAGGGATAACAGAAAGAAGATTAATGAAGGTATAACTGTGGAACCACACAGTTATACCAAGAATGCAAACAGAAATCAAAATGACAGTAATCAATACACGTCTTTCATTAATAATTTTAACTATCAATAGACTGAACTCCCCAGGGAAAAGACACAGACTAGTTGAATGGATTAAGAAACAAAATCCATCTTTTTGTTGTCAGGAAGAAACCTGTTCATGTTCAAGGACAGGCAATACCTTAAGGTGAAAGAATGGAAAAAAAATGTTCCAAGAAAATGATACTAATAAAAAAGCAGGAGTTGCAATTCTAATATTTGACAAAATAGACTTCAAACTAAAACTAATCAGAAGAGATAAAGAGGGACACTTCATTCTAATCAAAGGAACAAATGACCAAAAAGATATTACAATCATGAACATGTATTCACCAAACTCTGATACACCCAACTTCACAAAAACAGTACTATAGGACTTTAAGACCCAGATTAATCCCAACTCATTAAGCATAGAGGACTTCAATACCCCATTGTCTCCATTAGGTAGGTCAGGAGGACAGAGCATTAACAGAGAGACATCTGAGTTAATACCATACATCAAATAGGTCTAACAGACATCTACTGAATATTCCACCCAAGCACCAAAGAATATACTTTCTATTCAGTGCCCCATGGAACTTTCTCCAAAATCGACCACATACTGGGCCACAAAAAAAGCCACAACAAATAAAAAATATTGAAATAATTCCATGTATCTTATCAGACCACAATGCAATAAACATTAAAATCAACACCAGATGAAACCTTAGTAGCTACATGAATATATGAGTGGCTCAAAGGAGAAGTTAAGAAAGAAATAAATGTATTCCTGGAACTAAATAAAAAGGACAATACAACACAACAAAGCCTCTGAGACACGTTGAAAGCAGTTCTTAGAGGAAAGTTTATAGCTCTAAGTGCCTACATTAAAAAATCAAAAAGAACACAAATAAATGACTTAATATTGCAACTCAAAACACTTGAAAAGCAACAACAAATGAAACCCAAACCCAGCAGACAAGAAGAAATAATAAAAATCAGAGCAGAAATTAATGAAATAGGAACAAAGAAAACAATGTAAAGGATAATGAATCCAAGAGCTGGTTCTTTGAAAGAGAAACAAGATTGACAGACCCTTAGCCCAGTTAACCAAAAGAAAGAAAGAGCACTTCCAAATCAACAAAATCAGAGATGAAAGGGGAAACATGACAACAGACACCAAAGAGATCCAGAACATTATAAGGGAATACTTTAAAAACCTATATGCTACTAAATTTGAAAACCTAAAAGAGATGAACAGTATCTAAAGCATGGGAATCACCAAAACTAAACCAAGAAGAGATCAACAATTTAAACAGTCTCATAAGGAATAAGAAAATTGAAACAGAAATACAAAACCTCCTGACAAAAAAGAAAGCCTAGGACCAGATGGATTTACAGCAGAATTCTACCCAGATATTTAAAGAACTAAACCCAGTACTACTTAGTTTATTCAAAAAAATAGACATGGAGGGAGAACTTCCAAATGCCTTCTATGAAGCCAGCATCACTCTAATACCAAAGCCTGATAAAGATACAATCAAAAAAGAAAACTATAGAACCATATCCTTAATGAACATAGATGCAAAGATTCTCAACAAGATACTTGCAAACCACATACAGACACACATCAAGAAGATCATCCACCATGATCAAGTCGGTTTTATTTCAGAGATGCAGGAGTGGTTCAATATTCATAAGTCAATAAACATCATAAATCATATAAATGGACTCAAAGAAAAGAACCACATGATCATCTTAATAGATGCAGAGAAGGCCTTTGACAAAATTCAACATGTATTTATGTTCAAAGTCCTAGAGGGCATTGGACTTGAGGGAACATACCTCAACATAATAAAACCATATACGACAAAGCCACAGGCAACACCATTTTTAAATGGAGATAAACTGGAAGCATTCTCACTAAAATCAGGAACTAGACAAGGCTGTCCACTACCTCCATTCCTTTTTAACATAGTGCTTGAAACTCTTGTAAAAGCAATAAGACAAGAGAAGGAAATTAAAGGAGTAATAATTAGAAAGGAAGAGATCAAATTATCCCTTTTTGCAGAAGATATGATATTATATCTAAGAGATGCCAAACATTTCACCAGAAAACTCCTAGAAGTGATTAAAACTTTCAGTACAGTGGCAGGTTACAAAATTAATGTACAAAGTCTGTATCCTTTCTATATATCAGTAATACACAGCCAGCGAAAGAAGATATGGAAACACTCCCTTTCACAATAGCCTCAAAAAATATCTCAGAATAAACCTGACCAAAGACATTAAAGAGCTCTACAATAAAAATTCAAATCTTTAAAGAAAGAGATTGAGGAAGACATCAGAAGATGGGAGTACCTCCCATGTACATGGTTTGGAAGAATTTGTATTGTGAAAATGACCATCTTACCAAAAGCCATTTATAGATTGAATGCAATGCCAATCAAAATCTCCATGACATTCTTCACAGAATTGGAAAAAAAATCCTAAGATTCGTATGGAAGCACAAAAGACCTCAATTAGCCAAAGCAACCCTGAGCACCAAGAGCAATGCTAGGGGGATTACTACACCCGATTTTAAACTATATTACAATGCTATAGTAAAAAAAAAAATCAACATGTTACTGGCACAAAAAAAGACCTATAGATAAATGGAACAAAATTGAAGACCCAAATATGAGTACATGACATTTCAGCCACCTGATATTTGACAAAAGGGCCAAGAACAGTCACTGGAGGAAAGACAGCATGTTCAGCAAATGATGCTAGCAAAACCGGATCTTCACATGTAGAAGAATGAAATGAAGCTATCTTTCACCTTTCACAAAAGCCAACTCCAAATGGATCAAAGACCTCGATGTGAGGCCCAAAACTTTGAAACTGTTAGAAGAAAACATTGGCAATAACCTACAAGATATAGGTGTAGGAATGGCTTTTCTAAACTGGACATCAATTGCTCAGGAAATAAGTTCAGGAATCAACAAATGTGACCTCATTAAACTGAAAAGTTTCTTTACAACAAAAGAGGCAACCAAAGAAGTAAAGAGAAAACCCACAGAGTGGGAGAAAATCTTCACCAATGACACATCTAACGGAGGTTCAACATCCAGATACATAAAGAAGTCAATAAACAAATAATCAAGAAAGGAAGAAACCAAATTAAAAATGGACTAAGAAGCTGAGCAGAGAGTTCTCGAAAGAAGAAATAGAGATGGCTAAGAAGAATCTTAAAAAGTGTTCAACATCATTAGCAATTAAGAAAATGCAAATTAAAACCACTTTAAAATTTCATTTTACTCCAGTCAGACTGGCTAAGATCAAGAGAACAAATGATGCCAAATATTGGAGAGAATGTGGGGAAAGGGGAACACTCATCCACTTCTGGTGGGATTGCAAACTTGTTCAATCCCTATGGAAAGCAGCATGGAGAACCCTTAAAAAACTAAAAATGAACCTACCATTTGATCCAGTTATACCACTCCTTGGCATATACCCAAAGACCTCATCCTATTGCAGAGTCACTTGTACATCTATGTTTGTTGCTGCTCTTTTCACAATAGCTAAGAGATGGAAGCAACCTAAGTGTCCCTCAACTGATGAATGGATTGACAATGTGGTACATTTACACAATGGAGTTCTACTCAACAGTAAAGAAAGATGAAATCATGAAATTTGCAGGTAAATTGATTGAACTGGAAACTGTTATACTAAATGAAGTAAAACAGACTCAGAAAAATAAGTGATGTATGTTCTCCCTTATACATGCATCCTAGCACCAAATCCTTACAAGGGAGGTAAAGGAAAAGAGAATCCAAGAGAGAAGAACAGTAGGAGACAGGTGTTACTAAGGGAGATATGGATAAAAATGTGGTTATTTAATTGGGAGTGGGGAGGAAGGGTTATACAAGGAACCTTGGGGATGAAGGGAAAGAAGGAACTCAAGACAGGTGACATAGCAGAAGGGTATTATCAAGGGAGAAATGGGGAAAATGCAGGCACTTTAAATGGGGAAACCACAGTGGAAGTTTTAGACAGTGAGATAAATAATGCCTAACTAGCTTTAAAAATATGGAGAGAACCATATTAGTCGAACAACCTACTGACAAATTATACATACATTATCTCTACATGAGTCCATGTGTATAGCTAAAGGCTACATAACAAGAAACAGTCCCAGACAGGAGAGACCTTCCTTTGAGCTGCTGGCCAAGGTGGTCCAAGTGACTCCCAAAATTACTCAGGCTATTACCACAACCCTTGATGGCCTCCCAGAACTCAAAGGCAAGACCCTATTGCTGAAGACAGAACACTTGTTGGACACAGAAATTCAAGAAATAGAGCTGCACCTGACCTGGAAGCCACTTCCCCTGAAGGCTAGCTCTCATAGCTTTGGAGAATGCTATGAAGGTGCCAAGGGAAAACATCAATGGATGATCCAGCACCAGCTTCAAGACCAAATAACCACATCAACAGCCAGCATAGCATACACCATTGATGCAGCAGTGGCACTTTTGTCTTGGGGGCAATCAACAGCTACCTAATTTGACTAAAAGCCTACTCAAAGGGAGGAAATTCAGTGTGGTACTGTCACATAACTTAGTATACATGACCACAGTGGTCATAGATCTTAGAGAAAACCCCAAAACTCTCACATCACTAGACTAATGTGATCTCTTACTACCTGCAAAATATGTATCCTTATATTTACAAATATCCCAGTTACCACTCATCAAAAGTAGTCAGAGACTAATACCAAGTGCCACAAGTGGTCACACACAGACATTGTCTATGAATTGCTGAGGTTTAAGGGACACATCTGCAGTGCAACCTCTATACCTAAGGCTCATGGAATATAGAACAGGGGTAAGGAAGAGGACACTAAGGAATCAGTTCTCAATAATGAAGCTCCTCATGCAGCGGAGGGCCAGGAACACAAAAGGTCACAAATGGCCAAAGTGTAGAGATCAAGAGTCTGCTAAATAATGGTCTGTGGACGGGACCCCTTTATTAAACTTCATCCACCCAAGGCTCAGGGACCATCATGGAAGAGGGAGCAGAGAGATTGTAAGAGCCAGGGAGGATGTTCATGACCATATGGAAACAGTTCTACAAGCCTGGGAACCTGCTCATATGATTCTATGGCATAGGTGTCAGCATACGTAAGTACCATGCAAACTCAGGCAGACAGTAACCCAGCACAGAACTGGGAAAATGAATAGCAGACCCCAACCTTATCTAAAAGGAATGTTGGTAACTGATTGCTGCTAGATGAAGAAGAGTTGATCTTCCTAAAACAAGGGACTCTAGATAGGCTGACTAGACTCAGTGAAGAGAGAAACACTGGGGAATGGCTAGGGGCACTGACAACACAGTGGGCAGTAACAGGGGTGATAGAGTATATGAGCTCCATTGGGATGGGTAGGCTGTGAGCGGATGCCATTTGGGGTGGGTATATAAAGATGATTAAGATTGTTTGGGATGTTTTTTGTGTATGAAATATACACACAAAAAATCAGTAAAAAAAGAAAATCAACTCTCCCTCTCCCAGCAGTGATCACTTGTTAATAGTTTCTCAGCTAAGGCTGGGGCTTCTTACCCCTTTCCCCACTTCTATGCTGGGTTTTTTTTCTAGTTTGAACTTTCATGGGTCTTGTGCATCCTGTCACCACTGCTTTGAGTTCATGTAACTTCCCAGCTGTCTGGAAAACTGTTTCCTTGTGGTCTTCCACCATCCCTGACTCCTAACAGTCTTTCAGTCTCCTCTTCTGCAATGGTCCCTGATCTCTGGGTGGCAAAGTTTTTATATAGGTGTTTATTCAGAGACACATATTCTGTTGTTTAGTTTTCTCTGCACTTTGGCTAGCTTTGATTTTCTGGGTTAATCACTCAGAAAATTAGAAAGTTTACTCGTGAAAGTTGAGAAGTGAATTTTCTTTCAGCCTCCTGTTCCACTATGTTCTCCGAGTCTTAGGTGTAGAGGTTACAATACATTGTAGCTGTGTCTCTTAGGGCTGGACATCTCACAGAATCTTTTCTCTGCATTTGGCCAGTTTTGGAACTTTGTAATAGTCTCCATCTGTTCTGAAAAAGCTTCTTTACTGAATGGTTAGAGGTATACTTGTCAGTTAAATATAAGGGCACATACATAGCCTACCATAAGAAATTATGTTGGCCTAGGGATGTGGAAAAATAGGTTTTTCTCTAAGATCTATGACTTTTCCAGCCATGTATATTTGGGTATGTTTCCAGTGCCACACATGAATTCTCTCCTCTTGAGAGGACTTTAAGTCCAATTAGGTAGTTGTGGATTATCTGCCATCCCCAATAAAAGTGCCACTATCATACCAATAGAAATAGTTTGCTGGGCCAATCATTGTGTTTATTAGGCTTTACAGCTGGGTAGGACAATTGACTGATTTTCTCCCTTGGAGGCTTTCATAGTATCTTGTTATACTGAGAGCTATTCCTCTGGGAGGAGGCTTCTAGGTCAGTTCTAGCTCAATTATTCTACGTAGTGTGTGTGAAGTATATCCTATCTTCAGCAGTAGGGTTTTACCTTCAAGCTCTGGGAGGCAATGAAGAGCTGTGACAATAGCCTGCATTATTTTGGGAGTCTCTTGGACTACTCTGATGAACAACTTGAAGGAAGGCTTCTCCTGTCTGGCACTGTGTTTCTGTTATACAGCATTCAGTTATACACAGGCACTCATGTATGGTTTATATGTGTGTTTTTCAGTAGGCTTTTGAACTAATACATTTCACTTTGGTTTTTCACACCCCTAAACATCTCTCTTCTCTCTCTCTCTCTCTCTCTCTCTCTCTCTCTCTCTCTCTTTCCCTGTCTAACCCTCCTTCTTCCTTCCCCAGTTAAAGTGGCCCATTTTCCTCAACTCCCTATTGAAAACAGCTGTCTCCTGCCATCTCCCTCTCTTGATCTCCTGTTTCCCCTTCCCGGTGTTACCTTTCCATTTTCCTGGCTCCTGCACTTACATCTTGATGGACATTCACATCTAAGGGTTTAGAGTTAAGAACAACAAATGAGAGGGAATGCACATCACTTGTTTTTCTGAGTCTTTGTTACTTCATTTTGTATAACAGCGTTTAGTTCCATCCATTCACTTGTAAACTTCATGATTTCATCTTTCTTTACTGCTGAATAGAACTCCACTGTGTAAATTTAATGTATCACATTCTCATTATGCATTTATTTTTTAAGTTAAAAATCCTTATTTCAAATACTCATATTTGAAAGGACCTTTCCTTTTTTGTCATAATTTTGATGTTTAAACTGTTGGTTTGAATGTGAAACATTCTATTTTCATTTTTCAAGGGCTTACTCCACATAGTAAGACCACCCAGCTGATCTATCTCTCAAGGTCTGAAGTTTGTCAGTGGCTTGTCTTTGCTCTAGGGAGAAAAGAAGAATTAGTTCTTATTTATGCCTCATTCATATTGAGAGAATATGGAATTTTGCTGGAATATTCTTGAAGATATACTTATTATTTAATAGTACTGATTACCATATACTCTTATTTCTCAAAGACTGTTGCTTTTTCCTGGTTCAATTTCCCTTCCAGGAGAAAATCTCAGCAAAGTGGCTTGTGGTGTCTTCATCCTGAGAACTCACACATCTGTGAAAATGTTTATTTTACCTTTGGGATTAAGTTATTGTTTTGATGGACTGAATGGATGGAAACTTGTAGTTTTTCAGTTTTAAGATGTTATTTCGTGTTCTTGCTAGATTTTTAAGTGAAAGTTTTCTATAATACAAAAACATGCATCATCATAGTGACTGAGTCATTCTCAAAATAGCCTTAGAAGACCAGTGGGTTCCGTAATTGAGAAAGATATCAAGGATATGACTTAGAAAATGTAGTCATATCCCCACACACCCTTCACAACCTAAGATCTTTTTTACATTTTAATATCATGTTCACTTTTTATTTTCTTAAGAATAACAAATGAGGCCAGGCGTAGTGGCATATGCCTTTAGTTCCAGCACTTGGGAGGCAGAGGCAGGTGGATATTTGTGAGTTCGAGGCCAGCCTGGTCTACATAATGAGTTCCAGGACAGCTGGGGCTACAGGGAGACCCTGTCTCAAAAAGGCAAAAAGATAACAAATGACTGAAATTATATTACTTCAGAGAATACTATTTTCATATCAGATACACCTGCAACTAAACAGATAACTTAAAAAAAATAACACATAGCTTTAAGAACAGGTATAAATTCCTGAAATTTTATGTGCCTACTGGGGTTTGTAATTATAATCAAATACATCTAAAATATTATTAGTTAGAAAGTACTCAACTAAGTTACTTAGAAAAAAAAAAGCATTAACCACCATCCACTGTACAAAGAAACTGATGAGGTCTGAGAACTGTACTAATCTATGAATTTAGAGGGCAGTTTGATGCTACATCCACTTAGCAAAATAATAGAAGAGGGTTCACCTGTGAGCTCCCAAACTGTAGGTTCTTGGCCATATATGCAGCACCAGACATGTGTTTCCACCTGTGGAGCAGCCTTAAATCCAATCAGAAAGTGGTTGGTTACCCCATAACTTTTGTGCCACTATTGCACCCATGGGCACAGCTTGCCATGTAGGTCATTATCACAATTCACAGGGTTCACATCTGGGTAAGACTGTTGATGACTTCTTTCCCTCAGTAGCTTTCACAGCATCTTCCAACACTGTGAAAGCTACAGCTGAAACTCACAATCAGATGAAGTGCACAGAATGACTGTGCAGTGCTCAGCCACAAATGGACATCTGTATCACATCCTCCCCAGAAAAGGGGGCAGAAAGATTGTAAGAGCCAGAGACCAGGGAGGATCAGAACAAAACAGCATCTTCTAGACACAATGGGACTGCTCCATTCATGAACTCACAACAACTGTGGTTGCCTGCACAAGACCTACATGAGATCAAGGCAGTCAGCATGCTAGCATGGATTGGGAAAGGTTCATGAGGCTCTGCCCATACCTGAAGAGCTATGGACAGGTGATGGATTTGGGGGGGACAAAAGAATAAGTTTTATTTAAGGGTGTGGCTCCTGGTTGATCAACTATGCCCCACTGGATGACCCCACACCTACAAGTATATTGGTAGCACAAACTGGAGTGAGTAGATTATTAAATTTTTAAAGGACACTAAGTTTCAAGAGTTAGGGAGGTGGGAGTGAATCTAGGAGGAGTTAGTGGAAAGAATTGGGGTGAATATGATCAAAATACATTGTATTAAGTTCTCAGAGAATTAACAAAAAATTTTTAAGGAAAATGCATTATGATTTCAGTATTGTTTCTATAACAACTTCACAAACAACTGTTTATTTAATTGTGTTTATAGCCTTTTAGTTTGCTACAGAATTGGTTAATACATGTGGCATGTTCTGTTGAAAGATATGTCCTAAGTGTAAGCTGTGATTTACATAATAACATCTCCCCTCACGTTTTAGTCGTCACATGGCTTTGTTCTCTTTTCAGCTTTTAGTTGTTATATCAAGCTTAACGTCTACATATACCAATTGCATAGTGAAGCTTATGCCCCTCACTAGCCTGTAGCTACATACTGTGCCAATATGTGGTAATAGCAACCCCTAGGTACACAGGGACCCTCTGCAGATACCAAAATTTGCAGATGTTCATGTTCATAATGTAAAATGATATAGGATTTGTTACATAACTTGCACACAACCCATTTTATATATTTTTACTTTTTGTTAGTGCATATGAATTCCACAGGATAATGAGTTTCGTTATGACATTTCCATGCATGTATACAAAGTACCTTGATCATATTCACCTCCTATTACCCTTTCTTGTCCTCATCTCTTATCCCAATGGTCTCCTTCCTTTTCTCCAATTGCCTCCTTTTGTGTCTTTTTTAAAAAAAAATCTAGAGTCTACATAAAATAGAAACTATGCACTATTAGTCTTTGTGAGTCTGTGTTATTTTACTTAACATCAACAGTTTTATTCATTTGCCTGCATATAATATAATTTAATTCTTCTTTATGGCTGAATGATACTCCATTATGTATATGTGCCACATTTTCTTTATCCATTTGTCTGTTAATATCGAAGCTGCTTCCATTTCCTGGTTATTGTGAACGGTGCAGCAGCAATTACAGATATGCACATTCCTCTGTGGTGTATGCATGCTGACTTAGATTCCTTTGGTCAAATACCCAGAAATGGTATGGCTGAGTCATACAGTGGTTTTATTTTTAGGGTTTTGAGGAACTTTCAAATTGATTTCCACAGTGACTAAAATTCATATGGCAGCATTAAAGATCCTGAATAACCAAAGAAATGAAGCAAAAAGAGTTGTCTTTCCTCATCACATGACTATAGCCAGGTGGTTTATTCTGGGTCCTCTATTTGATTTTATTGGCCTGCATGTCTGATTTGTGCCACTATCATGCTGGTTTGTTACTATGCCTGTGTAGGAAAATTTGAAATCAGGTATTGTATGCCTCCGGTATTGCTCTCTTTTCCAGGATTGCTTTGATAATTTGGGTTTCTTGTGCTTCCATATGAATTTTAAGACCTCTTTTCTGTTTCTGTGAAGAACGTTATTTGAATTTTGTTGAGAATTGCATTAAATCTATAGATCACTGGTGATACATCAGGTTTCACAATATTAATTTTGCTGATTCATGAGCATGGGAGATGTCTTCTTTGTACTTTAAATCATTTCTGGATTTTTTTAAGGAAAGCTGTAATGCAATTCAAATGCTTTGAAAATATTTGTTACTTATAGAATAATGACAGGAGAAGCAGGTCTTTATTATAGATGCAAAATGGCCAGAGAAATGAAGAACTGACTGTATTTCTTTTCTTCATTTTCTTTTCTTTTCTTTTCTTCTTTTGGATTGCTGGGGATGGGGCCCTCGGCCTCACGCATGCAATACAAACACCGAACCACACCTCCAGCCTTGAACTGTATTTCATTTGTGACCTTTAAAATATAACTCTTGGCAAGCATGAACACACACCCACATCTACCCACCCACCAATCAAAACTGAAACTAAAATTTATTTTGTTTGTAAAAATGTATTAAATTTTGGATTAAAAAATGTTAGCACTTTATTTTTGCTGCATATGAGGCACCTTTTATTTTCAGTTGAAAAATATAGCTCTTGATAAAGCAAGTCAATAAACCTGTGGATACCTGGCATAGATTCCTAGGAACAGACTAACAGAGAAGGGCCCTGCCACAAATGGTTTATGAAAGAGGTCTGATGGAGACTGATGAGGCAGGGGAGGAGGTAGGTAGAAATGAGGGAAGATAACCCCACCTGTGAGGTCAGGTATAGTAGTTGCTTAGGTTAGTCCTACTGGGGGCCGAGGAAGGGCCATAACAGCAGCTGCCATAGGCTAAGGACCATGGACACCTACAGTCCCCAGTATAAGCAAAACACTCTTATGTCCTAAGGACACCAACTGAAAGGAAGTCACTAGAGCAGTCTTCACAAAAAAAGCACACAAAAGCAGGGGAGGAGCTAGAGGTGGCAAAAATAGATTCCCATGGCCTGTGGGCAGAGAGCACACACCTGTCTGTGCCACTGTTTGGCTGAACTCTTATTTTCCTCCTCTGCACCTTGGTGTTTCTTCTCAGAAGAAACCAAAGTTCTAGTTCTTTTTGAATTTTGCGCCTCAATTGTGGAGAGGCTCAGGATGTGGATTCTTTTATGTATTTACACAATGAAACTTTTACTATTTCTTGTTCACCCTCTGTCAAGGCAAAGACATTATTCAAATATATCACGCATTTAAATTTTGAATTCACAAATGAGAAAGACTCCTTATAAGCATTTGGGTGATACATTTATGTTTATTGAACTCAATGAGAGGCAACGCAATCCCATGCCTGAGACATCAGTCCTTCCACTGGTGATAGCATCCTCCTTAGCACCTGCCATGGGATGCTGAGCTCTCTGCCTCTGATTAAATTTACTCATCCATATGACAACAGGTGCATGAGACCCATGAGTCCTTGCTCCTGGTAAATGCAAGCTGTCAAGAAGACAGGAGCCCTTTAGAGTAGGAACTGTCCATGCTGTTAATTAAACCCTAGACTAATGACTCTAAACTCTTAACTTAGGAGTCTCATACTGGTGGCCCTAGGATATAATTACGTTATTTTGAACTAATTGTCCAATTTATAAATAGGGAAAAGTCACATCAACTTTTGGTTTCTGGCCTCTCTGTAAAAATCAGAAAATTAGTTATTTTATGTCTGTATTCTTCCTTGCCAATAGCACATTGTAGCAAAACATTGCTATTTCCTTGAGATACGCTCTTCAATGTGCCAGTCTTTGATCATCCAATGATTGCTGGCCATTTACGCTACTACTTGGCCCAGATACTCATCTGTATTTGCTATTAAATAGCACTTAGGCTAATGAGAGAAGAGACAGGTGACTCAGAGGCCTTGCCCTTTAGTTAGTACTATTAATGAACTTAAAAAGATGAATGAATTAATTTACGAACTAAATAGTTTGGATAAATGTTGCCAATTCATGGAAATATTCTGGATTCTCCATTTCAAAGGCAAGCTCCTTGTTTTAGGAATTGCTTCATCTTCAGGATGGATTTTTCCTGCCACTCCTTGGAGCTTCAATATTTTGTAAGCATTGTATTGCTAATGAGCACCCTCTAAGAGACCTGGAAGGGAACCACGCAAAAACTGAGTAAACTGAAATACAGACGAACTTCATTGTTAACTGGCCGAACTGGTTGAAGGAAGTCTTCCCCTGACTTGCATGATCCTGCCACTGTGGTATTTCATTAGTTCATATGAGGTTTGCTTCATGGATTATTTTTGTGGGCATGCACATAGCAGAATTTTTACATTTTCAGTTTTTAACATGAGTATTGTAGTCACAGTGCCGAATGATGGCAAAAGACAGATTAAATATCTAGAGATCTGTGCTCTGTGTTGGAATCCACAACCATGACTAGGTCACCAATCACCCACGGCTTTGGTTTATGATTTGAGAAAATGAGCAGGGTGGGAAGATGGATAAAATTCCTAGTTAAGTTTCTCCTGGATTTAAAAACCATGATTGCTATATTCTTCCTGGGTCACTTGAAACCTTACCACCTGAGCTATGTGTTTTCCTATATCTTGCCTTGAGATGCTCAAATGCCAGCCAGTCAGCCCCCAGCCAAAGCTTCTTCTAGTGGAAGTTTTTGGAGTTTTGGCACTCATCTCCAGGGTGGGAGATGAAGGCAAGAAATTACTCCCCTTTACCGAGCAATTACTGGTACGAGTACTGAACACCTTTTTGTGGCATAGCTTTGTCAGCAAAGATCTCACATTACTGAGGTATTATTATCATACAAAGAGAAATTAAAAAGCATCTTAAATGTATCTGTCATCCTCTGCAATAGGAACTTTATCCTAAGGCTCTTCCTAATATGGCTTGGACGCCGATAGATTTTGCCAGAAAACATCAACACGTTCACCATTGCAGTTAATCAAGTTCATCCAGCTAGACTATAAGTGAAAAGAAAAAGGGAATAAAACAATGGGAAAAATAATGAATCTGAGAGAGATTTTTTAAGATGGAAAATAAAATCAATTTGGTGTTGCTTTAATTTTTGATGATTTACAGTGGGAGTTCGAATGCCCAGCAGGTGCCATTTGACATTTTCATCTCCAGTGCTGTGAAGAGATTAGCACTTACTGGTATTGATTTAAACTAGGATTTATACCAGGGCTGTCATTTTTATGGAAAGTACAATAAAAGAGATTAGAAAGAAATTGCCAAGCAGCCCAGGTCTAATCAATCGTAGAATGCTTTCATTGGGAATATGTGGTTTTACCAAGCAGAACGTTAACATGCAGGATAAGCAACAGGAAATGAAATTCACATCAGCACTTGAGAACTGTGGCCAGTCCATCTCCAAACCAAACTGCACTGTAGGGTACAACAGCATTCTGCCACCTCGTCATGAGATTTATAAGGAGAGATGCTGTGAATGACAGCATTTAGAGCCTGTTGATGTGGACCAGACCCCCTTGAAGAATGAAATGGAAAGCATGATGTGCTTTAGAACAGAACAGTTAAGGCTGCTTTTAGGAGAATTTGTTTAGAGCTGAAGTCAAGTGGATTTGACAATGGCATAAGACTTTTATCGAGTTTTGTTTAGAGACCAGTATAAGTCTAAGATTGGCTGCAAGTCAGGCAGTCTGACACCAGAGAATACAGCTTTCACTACTTAAAAGTAACACAATAGCTATTCAGGAGGATCGCAGATCAAGGCATGCCAACCTATAGGAAGAGTTCAAAACTACCTTGGCAACTTAGTGAGAACCTTTCTTGAAATAGAAGGTTAAAACGAAGAGAACTGGGGTTACAGCTCAGTGGAGGAGGATTTGCTTAGCAGGTTCTTAGCAGTAGTAAAATTTTCAGTAAAACACACACACACACACACACACACACACAGCCACACACACACACACACACACACACACACACACACACACACACATTCCAAGAAAGGCCAAAGGTAGAGAACAAAGTAATGGGAATAAACATGACTGCTAATCTCTGCATATAGTCTCATATGCAGCATCACATGTGAATGTTGAGATAAAAGTTGGAGAGATGGTTCAGTGGTTAAGAACACTGACTGTTCTTGAAGAAGACTCAGGTTCGAATCTCAGCACCCACATGGCAGCTAACAACTGTCTGTAACTGCAGTTCTAGGGGATCTGACAGTCTTTTCTGTCTTCCCTGGGCATTGCACGATACAGGTGCACTTACCTACATGCAGGCAATATACGCATACATATAAAATAAAAATAATAAATAAAATATTTTTTTAAAAAGTATCCAAAGAGATGTCACATTTTAGCAAAGATACCTAAGCAACGTCAGGTAATTTATTCTCTTAAAAAAATTACCCAGAAAGTAGATTCCAGGGAGCTGGAAGGATGGCTCACTGAGTAAAGTACTTGCCACACAGATGTTAGGATCTGAGTTCAAATCCCCAGAAAGCATGTAAAGCTGGGGTGTGGTAGTGCATATTTGTGATCCCTATGGTGAGTGCTATGCTCCCATGGCAAAGTGGAAGGCAAGATCAGAGAATCCCCATAAACTTACGGGAAAAACTGTAAGAGCAGTTGCTTACACTTACAGGGAATATATTATTGCCAGACTATTTGGGTAACAACAAAGTGACCCTGTCTCAAACAACATGGAGGGCAAGGACCACACCTGAAATTGTCCTCTGAGTTCCATGTATGCACCCACACCTACATATATGAATATGCACACACACAAACATATGCATACACACATACACATCATACACATAGAAGATAAAACAGATTCTATTTACTATTTCATTAGCATAATTAGGACTTCATAAATGCTTTTAAAAATTTGTTTCAATTTTTTTATGTGTATGAGTGTATTGCCTACATGTATGTAAATGCACCTGTGTTGTGAAATGCCCTCAGAGTTCAGAAGAAGGCATCTGATCCTGGAACTGGAGTTATGGATAGTTGTTAGCTGCCATGTGGGTGTTGGGAACTGAATCCAGGTCCTTTGCAAAAACAGCCAGTGCTTTTAACTGCTGAGCCATCTCTCCAGTCCCCAACTTAATAAATTCTTAATGACAACCAAAGTACAAAAGGATGTAAGACTTAAACATAAACTAAAATATGGAGGTTAACAACATGCAGGATGAAAAAGTGCGGGATGCAGGGTGTCATCACAAGACAGACTGTAATTATAATCATGTGATCATGACCCAGGATCAGATTGCTCAGAGGAGAAGGTAGTTGTATTTTTGGGAAGGTCAGAGACAAAGGAATCAAGGGCGCTTCTAAGGGGAGGGGATATGAAAGCAGAGTTTTGAAGAAGAACCAATGGAATGCCGGAGGAGGGAAGAGTATCCCAGAAGGGAGAGTAGCAGATGTGGTAGCACAGTAGGTAGGGAAAGCTGGGAACAGAGACTTTATTTTATGGGTGATGGGTGTGTGTGTGCTGTGGTTGTGTGCGTGGAGCAGGTAGGAAGAACCACCTGATCAGAAGTGTTTGAGAACCACTACCTATTTCTGTCCTAGTGCTCACTGCCTGGACTTATGGGCTGTTCTTTCTGGTCTCTGCTCCTGTCAGGTCCCCAGGGTGAGATGCTGTAAGAATGTCACTTCCTGCTTAAACTTAACAGTGTCTACTCATGGAACTCGGAGAGAGTCTGTGACCTAATTCAGTCTATGATGGTTGATTAAACTACATCATCCCAGACTCAATAAGGATTCTGTATCCTGACAGATCCTCAGCTGTATCTGTCCCAGAGTCTTGGTGACTATATTGTTTCTCTTTCTGGAATGCTTTTCCCCCAGAAGGGTCCTACAGTTGGTCAGAGGCTTGGAAGTTGCCTTCTCAGAGTCTTCTCCTGTTGCTCTCTATGCTCAGTATAATCATGAGTGAGTATGTTAAGAGAAGAGTAAGTGAGGCCGGCCACAGGGGAGGTGAAAGTCCCACAGGGGTTGGGAAAGTCTAAGAAGAGACAATACTAGTAGGTAAGATTTGAGGACAATGGATGCTACTTGGTGCTTGGATGTGGTAGTGATGGGAATGGGAGACTGGGACAGGGAGAAGTAAAAGGTCTCTGTCAGGTCTGGACTGAAGGTCTGGATGATGCAGGAGAAAAGATCTGATTTTGGAGAGAAGCAGGAACGGTCATAGACAGTAAAGGCATAGCTGATAGTTTTAGGGAATATGTTATGGCCAGGCTCTGTGTAATTGGCACATTATTTGGCTTATTTCTCTATGATAGATGGGTATTCTTATCATCATCATTTCTTTTAGCTGAAGAATGTAAGCCTCAAGGAGATTATGCAAATTCCCAAGGTTGCACAACTAGTAATAGAACCCAGGCCTAAGCTTAATTCTATCTGCTGCAGTTCACACAAACCTAAATTACTTTGGCTACTATCATTAGATTTAATTGTGAGAATCAACTCTGCCAATTTATACAGAAGTTTGGAAGGTACCTAAAGTAGATACAGTTGTGCATTGTGCACAGCGCTCCAAGGATACTGCTCCCACTAGTATTTTGGAATTTTTAGGGCAAGAAGTTCATTTATGATTTAACTGGAATCTTGTGAGCAATAGACTTAATATTTCCTTTTCGCTGAGACCCATAGGGATCCAAGTAACATCTTCACACTGTCCTGGCCACATAACATATTCAGCCGGAGCGCTGTGCACCTGTGGGGAAAGGGAATACACCTCCCTGCTGAAATTGTACAGTATGGCAGTGCTAAAATCCTCATGACACATGTTCTGAAACTGTCATTTACTATACTTATCACCTGTCAGTGCAGTAAAGGTAAATGGAATATTTTCAGAAAGAAAAAAAAAAGAAAGAAGAAAAAGAAAGGTCCTTGATAGCCACAGAAAAAGAGTAAGTTCTATTAGAAGATGTGATGAAACATCCCTGAAAGGCACCGAGACCAGCATGGAGTGGGGCGAGCTGTTAACACACTGTGAGGGGTGGTAGGTGACCACAGGTGGGGAAACAAAGAAAGCTCGGGCTATTTTCATAAATATTTTATTCCCAGCAAGAACAGTGACCTTTTCTCCAAGCTGAGTCCTTTATAAACATACAAATGGGCAGTCATTTCCTATGAAATTGCCTATTGACTCCAGGGGTGGTTGAACATATTGCTTAGAATTTCTTTCCCCACTTAGACTATAAACATCAATCTTGCCTAGAGGATGAAATTTTAATTCCTTCCTTCCCACCTTCCTTCCCTTTTCCCTCCCTCCCCGCCTCCCTCCCTCCCTCTCTCCCTCCCTCCCTCCTTCCCTCCCTCCCTCCTACTCTCCCTTCTCTCCTCCCTTTTCTGTTAATTTGTATAAAATTCATTTCTTAATCATTTTTCCATAAATTAGAATGCAAATGCAAGCTGGGCCTGATGGCCCCTGCCTATAATTCCAGCACTCAGGAGGCTGAGGCAGGAGGATTGCTATGAGCGTAAAACAAGTCTATGCTTTGTAGTTGAGTTACAGAACAGGATCCTGTCTCACTCCTGCCCCAGTAGAATGTATATATAGAAAAGGCAGAAAACACAAAATGTGCATTTTAACAAACTCCTGTTGCTTTCAGGTAGCAGTCATAGACGGGAATATAGTGTGCCCAGGTCTTAAACTCAGTCCCAATCTTCCTGTTGCCTGTCACAGTCCCTTCTTTCTCTCCTAGATGTGGTTGCTTATGACATTAATGGCCATCGCTTCCTTGCTTTTTCTCTAGTTTCATCAACTAAGAATGAATCCCCAAATTAAAGTTCTGTCTGCTTTCTGTACTTATGTTGGTAGACTCAAATGAGAGCTTTGCATTTTGGCCCTGGGTTAAAAAAAATATTAGCAATATATGTTTGTGTGTACCTGAGGTTCATTTGTTTTTATTTCTCTATAAAAAGGTCAAACTTCCTCTGGAAAGGATCAGAGAATAAATGTTAGTGTTTACAGGTCATGCAAAATTTCACATATTTCTCTATCTTTTTTGTAGAACAAAGATTTAAAAATGCAAAAATGTCTTTTAACTTGCTTGCAAATGAAACAAAAAAACCAAAGCAAAACAAAACAGCCACAGGCCATGCTTGACTCCTGGGCCAGGGTTTCCTGAACCTGCTACAAAGTATTCCATCACATGCTTAAATACCCAGCGAAAGCACATTTTGTGCTTAAATAATAATTTGTGGTTACTACACCTAGAATACTACTCTTATATTTTTTGACAGTCATCGCATTATGAGTTTTCTGTTGCTGTGATAAAAAACCACAGACAAAGAAACTTATAAAAGGAAGATATTGGGCTTACAGTTCCAGAGGGGTAAGAATGCATCATGGGGGGCGGGGGGAGGCATGCTGGCAGAGGCTGGCAGAGGCTGGCAGAGCAGAAAGCTGAGCACTCAACACCTTCAAGCAGGCAAAGGAAAGAAAAACTGGAGAGCAAACTGGAAATGAAGCAAGGTTACGAACCTCAAAGCCTGCCCCCAGCCATGTACTTCTTCCAGCAGGCCAGTACGTCCTAAACCTCCACAAACAGCGCTACCAACTGGAGACCATGTGCCAAGTGTTCAAATATTCATGACTATGGGGGACATTTTCATTCAAATCACCACAGTCATATATTCTTACTAATTCCTATATACCATTTTGACTGATTCTTATTGTAGTCTCCTGTCTTTCTGGGTGCTTGCTTATCTTTGACTTTGTACTGGTTGTTGCATAGAAATAATGTTTAGGGTAGGGCAATTCTTCCTGCAAAGGGCATTTCCTGTTGTTACTAGGGGCATCCAGGCACACTGGCAGTGAGGGGCACTCAACTAAGTTTTGGGGTTTGGAATTTTCTGGCTTGATCAGAGAAGTTGAAGCCGTTCTGCAGTCTGTGTAAAGACTGGTGTCCTGCTGTTACAATGGACTCTTAGAGGTAACTTTTAAAATCTTTTAAGGATTAGTTACAAGCTCCCAAATACTTTTGACATTTTTGGCCTTTGGAACAGAGTATTTTGCTAACAGGCCCAAGGACATTTTGACTTTTAGCCAAGAAACTGGCTACTTTTCTTTCTTTCTTTTTTTTTTTTAACCCTAACTGCCTAGCCAATTCCTACCTCCTGTTCTTATCATGCTGTCCCCTGAAGGGGTTACGCAAATTGCCAATAGGGAATAGGGATGCAGACCGCTCTGGCTTCTTCTATGCTGAACAGGGATACAGGGTGAGGCAATTGGAGTACCCCTTCAGTGGGTCTATCTAAAAGACTCCCAGACTGCGTAACTCTTGTCTCTTAGGGGAAAAGAAAGTCCTTGAATCCTGAATAGGAGATGTGAAGGAGAAATAAAGTCAAGAGTAATTAGCATTACAAGTTCTAGATGGGGAACTAGAAAAAAGTCAGAACAGGCCAAGTTTCCAAAAGAAAAATGAGGAAGAACCTAATAGAGGGATGCTTTTGGAAATCCTTGTCAAGAAACTCCAATGGACTCTCATATGAACATTTGAAAATTGCCCTGTTCTGACTCCTGGAATCTTAGACCCAAATGGGGATGGTTTATTCTGATAGGTCCAGGACTCTGCAAATGTTTTCTTAGCCTAGCAAGGCTGTCAGAAGTGCAATTCAGAATGCCAGTCCTGTTCTCAGGATGGAAAGGTCCTGGATTACAGCACTTGTCTCTGGAGTTCCTTCCCGTCCCTTATCTTGGTATTTTGCTTAATGCTGTAAAAACAGTTTTACGTTTTTTTTTTCTGCATTTAAATGTTGATAATGAATTACCATTTATTCCTGGAAGTTGGAGTCTTTCTAATTTATACTTAGTTTTTAAGGACAAATTTTCCAGGTGTTGTAAGACACCTGGAAAGTCACTCTGATTGAAACAAATACCCTACTCAACACAACATTCTGTAATCCTTCACCGTTTTCTACTTCCACTGCCTAGTCAAGAAAACTTCCAAACTGTGGTTTTATTTTTTATAATAAATCACAATCAACTCTTACAAAACTTTTTAAAATAAAATTTTAACTATAGATACTAAAGAGATTATGCTAAATCCTTGTATTCTGCTTATTAAACTTGTGGATTTCCCCTTTGCTTTATGATTTCTTTCTTAAAAGATATTCTTGTTTGGGGGGGCTGGAGAGATGACTCAATGGTTAAGCGTACTGGCTGCTCTTACAGAGGACCGAAGTTTGATTCCCAGCACCACATGGTAGCTAACAACTGTCTGTAATTCCAGTTCCAGGGGATCATTCACTCTCTTCTGGCCTCCACGGGCATTGCACAACACGGGTGCACTTACATACAAGCAGGTAATACACTCATACACACAAAATAAAAACAATTAGTAAAATATATTTAAAAAGAGATTTTCTTTTTATTTTATGTATGTGAATGTTTTGCCTGCATGTATGTACATGCATCAATTATGTGCATTGCTCACGGAGGCCAAAAGAGGGTATCGGAACACTTGGAACAAGAATTACAGATGTTTGTGAGCCACCATGTGTATACTGGGAACTGAACCTGGGTCATCTGGATAAGGAAAAGTTGCTCTTAAGTGCTGAGCTATCTTTTCAGTTCCTTGTTTATGATTTCAAGAAAAGAATCTATTTTGCTAATCTACTTGCCTCACATTAATGAATGTAAAACCACTGAATCTTGCTTTGATTTATTTTTCCACTGAATTAAACTTCAAAGTGAACCTTAGATCCCAGGCAAATAAAAACACCAAGATCTTAAACATATCACAGATTTTTAATAGTGTTAGGATGTTCAGTGCAAGGCAAAAGATTCATGACAGCATGTATAAGACCTGGTCAAACTCAAACCAGATAAAATCTCAGCATTGGGGAAAGGATGGGGAAGATGGGCTAGAAGTCCCAGCCCTAAATGAGGAAATTCTGGCAATTGGTAGCTGCTGGAATCAGTTTTCTTTAAGGGTGTGACACTGAATAGGTTGGCCAGGCTCCAGGGAATAGACCCATGTCTAAGAACTTTTTGGGAACAATTTGATTAGATAGGCCTTTATAAAAAAAATATAAAGGATATGAAGTTGGGGGCAGAGTAGAGTGGGGTAGAGATGGGAAAGGGAGCTAATATGATCAAATTGCAGTTGTTTGAAAATTTCCAAGAATCAAAAGTGTTTTTTAAGAAACTTCTCAAGACTAAGGAATACTCTCAAAATATTTTAATATTTAAAATTTTTATATGTACAAGTAAGTGTATTGCCTGCATGTATGTAAGTGCACCTGTGTTGTACAATGCCTGAAGAAGTCAGAGAGGGAGTTGGATCCCCTCGAACTAGAGTTACTAATGGTTGCTAGCAGTCATGTGGGTGCTGGGAATTGTACCTGGGTCCTCTGTAAGAGCAGTCAAGGCTCTTAACTGCTGAGCCATCATTCCAGTACTGAAAATTTTTTTTTTTTATAAAAATCAGATCCAAGTTGAGTCCCAATGAGAGAATAGAACAGAAAGTGGCCACAGGGTCACTGGGTATTCATCACTGTTGAGGCAGAATGGAAGTCATCACACCTACCAGATCAGTAGCTTTGGCTATCATATTTATATGGACATCACAACACATATATTAGGTATATATGCATATTTATACATGTGTATATATATGCATATCTATACATGTGCATATATTTGTATGTATATATTTGTGTCTGCTAAAGCATACAAAAATTAAAAGACCAGACCACAAAAAAATCTTGCAGCATCTAGGGAGAAAAGGCCACAAAAGGCATGAGCTTTCTTCTCTTTTCTTGATATGTATTTCAAACTCATCTTCCCCTCTATTTCACCCTGGGGATCCATGATCTTTGGTATTTAATGGGAAAAGCTAGTAAGCGAAGGCTTCCACTCACATCTAGATTTTTGTGGATCCAAACTGAACCAATGTGGTATGGCTTACAGTGCCAATTTGCTCTTATGGAGTCCTAGTGACTTTCACTGTGTGTTATGCAGCCACTTCAAGGACTGGATGATTGCAGGAGCTTGAAGTCTTCCATTGTTAAACAGACACAAAACTGTGCAATCCCCATCCTTGTCAGCTGAATAAGCAGCAAAATGTAACTAGTACAAAGAAACAGACTGAGAATCAGAGATGCCTTACTTTGGAAGCTTCTTAGTGAGACTTGGAGTAAATCATTTCATTATCTGCAGCCTTAAACTATGAATACAATGTGCCCAGGACTGTGCTGGAGAAGACCATAGCCTCAGCCTGACCTTGAGGAGCTGACCTTTAGCTGTGGAGTCTAATGCAACTGTAGAGCTTGTTGTCTTGCATTTAGTTCGGTGTTCTGCTGCCTCCTGACCAGGAAGCTTTCCTGAACCCGTTTCTTCAACTTTAAAGTGGAATTGAGTCTTGCCCCATATGGCTACTTTTGGAATTATAGAGGCTATTTCCAAAATATTAGGATATGGCCTGACTCAAGCAAGGGATGACTATACAATGGCTACTGTTTCCACAGCTGTTGTTACGGTTACTGTTGTTACTTAGACACTTGTACAAGAAATATAATGATGAAACAAGCCAATTACAGTGTTATGTTTTGAATCTGAAATGCCACTCCCTCCCATAGGCCTATAGTTTAATGCCTGTTTCCTAGCTGGTGGCACTATTTTGAGGCTGTGGAACCTTTAGGAGGTGAAGCCCAGCTGGTGGAAATAGATGGCTAGGGATGTGCCTATGCAGGTTCTATCCATCTCCTCCCTGTTTCATTTTAAACTCTCTGCTTCCTGGCTTGCCATGAGGTGAACAACCTCTACCACATCTTCACTACCATGATCAAAGCTCTTCCACCATGCCTTCCCCATCATGATGAACTGAAGCTCTCTGAAACTCTGAGCCAAAAGTAAACCTTTCTCATTTGAGTTGTGTCTGTTGGGTAATTTGATTGCAGCGATACAAAGTTAACTAGCACTGAGTGGTAAATACCTAATCAGAGCTACAGAAAAAAACATCCTGTATCTCTACTCATACAACCTAAAACCTGCATCAACCTGAATTTTCCATGTTAGTCTCTATCTTCATTGAATCACTGTTCCAGGAAAAGTCTTGTCCAAGAACTCACATATATCTTGATTGGGTCATTCCAGAAATTTCCCAAAAAAAGTCTCCCAGTTCTTCTATAGAAAGCCTCATGAGAGTTTATTTGGACCCCTCATCACAAATTTCTTAGCCTGCTGCACTCATCAATCCTAAACGATTATGTCATGATATGAATCCATTCCTAGCCAGGCTTTCAATCTTCCATTGAAAGACTCAACTTAAAGCAGATGTTGACATCACAGGAATGCTTCTGCTTTGCCTTGCTCCTCTGAAATGCTGCTAGACCTCTCATTATAGTGCTTTTACTCAGTTCTGCCTTATCAGCAGGTGACTTGGGAGATACTTGAGGAACAAACATTTAAGATGAGTGGTAAACGCCTGTTTAGAACTATGGAAAAACATCCTAGTTCTTCACTCACATGACACCAACATGACTATTTGTCAATATCCACATGGCATCACTATTTCGGGAAACTCTCCCAAAACCTACACATAGATTAGGGAGGTACAATTGCATCATCTCAGTGATAGGTGTAAAACATGCAACTGAGGCTAATCTAACTGAGGATGATGTGTCTATGGGGACAAACATGATATGGCTACTGAGAAACTATTTTACAGTGATGCTTAAATAGAAACTACCTGACTCTTAGCAACCATTTTAAGGCAAGAGCAGATCCAAACTCCTGAATGAAAGGAGAAGTAAATGGCAGAGCAGTATAGGCAAAGAAGACCAAGTTTGTCCTAGAAGTGGGCAATTATCATCTCAGATTTTACTGTATACATTACTCCTTGGCAAGAAAGTGTATTGTGAACGGAGATTGTTTAACAGCCCAGTGCCCTCTCAGCACACAGGTGGGACCAATGGAGAGCTGGTAGCTGTGTCACTAGTCTGGAGTCTATCAGACCTGGGTACCAGTCAAGGGGTGGGCATGGCAGGCAAAAACATGGCCCTGCTTCTCATTGTCCCTGAGTTGGGCCGTCTATCTGTTCACATTGGCCTTGTGGAGCCATCTGGAGCAGGGAAACCACTAGGTGACCCTGTAGCAGCTTCCCAGCATGAGGAGGTCAGATAGCTCTGGAAGAATGACTGTGGATGGTGGAGGGCTAGATGGGACAGTGATCCTCTGCCACTGTTGTGTTCAGTATTGTTTGTTTGATTGAACAATTCATGCAGGTGGTAAGATTTTTTTCTTTCTGTGTTGGCCCTTGTTGACTCTTCCTTTTTTGTATTGAACTATCCCTTCAAGACCAATTGGCACTGGATTGAAATGGGTAGTCATGGACCTTCAGAAAATGTTAACCCTTCAGTGTCTTACAAATTTGGAAAAGCATATGGAAAAGCAGAATACCCTGCATAGGTAGAAAAAGACCCACGCCAAAGTTACAAGTTTATTAAATAATATCGCATTGCCAGGAATAAGTTTCCTGCACATGAGTTGGCCAAGGAGGCCTCTGATGCTCTCAAACAAAAATGCTATTGACATTGCTATTGGTCTTATGCCAGAACTAGATGGCCAGTCCTGGTTGCTGAAGACAACACTCTTCAGTCACAGGACATGAAGAAATAAAGCTGGGACTAAGATGAAAGTACTTTCCCTGCCGGCTGGTTTTCAGTGCTGGAAGGCCCTGTGTAGTCTGCTGGAGGAGGATCGTTGCTGACAGTCCTGATTGGCTATGGACCCCACTAGCTATATTATTAACATGTCAGCAAGATGTACCTATTGGTACAGTAGTAATACAACTGCGATGGGGGCAGCCACCTGCTTTCTGATGTGAAGTCCTGCTCTGCAGGCAAAGACTCATGTCTGGCACTGTAAGCCGGGGCAAAAAGCCCCTAGCAGAGAAGGTCATACACTCCAATAGGGAAGTGACTGCTGTTGTTTGCTAAATGGCTGTGGTATGCTTGTCAAATTGTCTTCTAAACGTTCTGAGCATGCCATACTGCTGCCATCATCGTCAGCAGTGGACTGTAGTTACTGCAGGGTTCATAACTGGTTAAGCTGCTGGGAATAGGTGACTATTTTTGGTGGCATAGTTACTCAGTGCTCAGCCATAAATGGAATAAAACAATCACATCTATATTAGTCCCTCACAGGCCCAGGGAATATCACAGAAAGAGGGAATAGAGACAGAGATAGGTATAGAGCATTTTATAGCAATTTTTAGAGAATTGAAATAATCCTCCATGGAGACTCTGGAAACTAATGAAACTCAGAAGGCCCAGGAAGCTCACAAAACTTTTAGGACTCAGAAAGTTGTAAGATTAGCAGGGTCCCACCCCAGGGTTATATAAGCAGTGACAATTCCCGGGAAGAGAGGATCCTTTGGTATAGCTGCGTACAGGTTGGGCAGGGAGTTCTGAGGTGTAGCTTTCATAAGTCAGCATTAATACTTTTTAGTGGTGTAGATGCATTTGTGTCACCCATGCTCCTATAAGTAAGTCCAATAAATTTCTTACTGGTTCACTAAGCCAGCTGTGGATGAAATCATTTTTTGAATCTGTTGTCCATGCCCTATCTGAGATAAACAGACATTTGTTCATGTCCCTCCCACACAAAAAAGGTCAGACATAACTGTATTAATAATTCAACTGTAAGCCTAAAAGTTTACAGCCAATTTTGAAAGATATGCATCTTAGCTCAGGAAATTGTTATTGGATATGTCAATGCTGTTGTAATGAAATGCTTCTTCTAAGTATGTGGTTAATAAATAATTTTTAAAATAAAAAAGGTCAGACAACACTATTGCAGAATAATTATTTTTATAAAAAGCTAAAATAATCTTATATTGATAAAAAACAATTACTCATCAAAGATTTATTTAAGTCATTAAACTATCACATATTTATAAATAGATAAGCAACAATAAAGTAAATTTACAACCAAATGGAAATGTGGTCAATATCCACAGGGTAATAATCAATTGCACTGGATTTAATTTGCATTTCATAGATGAGAATGATTTGCATCCTGGTTGGTTTTCTAGAACCTGAGAGATGTGAAATAACTCAAAGATAATGCAAGTTGGAGATACACTGATGAATATTCAAGACATCATTAATTTTCTTCCCTCTTTGTAAAGTCTTTAATATATTATCTATTCACAAGGAACATTCATTATAAAAACAAAGTAGCAAGAGAGGAGATTTCATCAACCTGATTACAGGTATCTGTATTAAAACCTCTAGCAGCCAGCTTCTCCTTGAGATGGTGCTCAAACCACAGATACCCTCTCTATAAAATTTCTTGTCACTGTGATCAAATACCAGTTAGAAACAATATAAGGGCGGAGATGCTTATTTTGGTTCATGGTTTTAGTCAATGGTTGCTTGGTACCTTGGTACCATGCACTTCCAAAGAGCCTCACGAGAGTGAAAACACCTGGCAAGGAGTTTCTTCGGCTCCAGGATACAGGAAACAATGAGACAATGACAATCCCGTGATGTACTTCCTCAGCTAGGCCCCTACCTCCTGAAGTTTCCAATACGTCTCAAAAAGTGCCGTCACTGGAGAGATTGCCCAGTGGTTAGAGTGCATACTGCTCCTGCAGAGGACCCGAGTTCAATTTGTATCACCGACTTCAGGTGGCTCAAAACTGCCTGTAACTCCAGCCCCAGGGAATCTGGGACCCCCACCCTCAATTTAAAAAAATGAAAAAAATATTTAAATAGATATTACCAGCAGCTGGGGAGAAAACTTTCAATACATGAACCCTTTGGAGGGATGTTTTATTTTCAAACCATAACCCTACTGCTGTTTTATAATATGACCACTACTGTTCCACTGCAGCTTCCCATCTTGTTATTGCTGTTTCTATTTATTAGTGTAATAGAGGGATTAGCAAGTAACATAAAAAGAGAATAAAAGAAATGTGAAAAGCAATCAATCCTTGCTCCACAAAACTGCTTGGCTGCATTGTGAATATATTATGTTAAGTAGAAAAAGCTAGGCTAAGAAGGCACCATAATGTATGATTCTATTTATACTGCACTCTTAGCAAAAACATAGGAACAGAAACTAGATCAGTAGTGCCAGAGAAGGGATGGGAAAGAGTTGATAACAGATGGTACAAGGGGATTTATGGTGTTATAAAACTTTTGTTTATCTCAATTATCATGACGGTTATACAATGCTATATGTTTGCAAAAACTCATAATACAATTGTACAGTCAGAGGTGAATTTTATTGTATTTAAATGTATCTCTGTAAACTCGATGAAAGAAAATGCCTAACCTTGGATGTTCTATGAAGTAAGGTAAGGGAGACACGAAAGTCCAGGGTGAGTATGGACAGGTATCTCCAGGGAGGTTAATAAGGAATCATAGAATCTGACATTTGGGATCAGGCAGGAGGTGAAAGGTTAGAATTGTATTAGTTACTTTTCTGGTTGCAGTGATAACTTGACAAAAACAGCTTGAGGGAGAAAAGGTTTATTTTGTCTCACAGTTTGAGATTACAGTCTATCAGAGTAGGGAAGTCACAGCAGCAGGAGCATGGGGCAGCTAGTCACACTCCCTCAAAGTCAAGAAACAGAGTGATGAATGCTCTGCTTAGGCTCTCCTTTATACACAAGCTAGGATCTCAGCACAGGGAATGGCACCACCTAGAGTGGGCAGTTCTTCCCACTTCACTTAACCTCATTAAGATAATCCCTCACAGGCATGCCCAGAGGCCTATCTCCCAGGTGATTCTAGATCCTGTCAAGTTGACAACACGTTTAACCATCAAAATTGCCATCAGTGCCTTGAGAGTTTAGGTCAAGGGATATAGTTATCCCTGGGGGACTGAGAAGTGACTCTGACAAAACAAAGTCATCCTCTGAAACCACGAATGTTAGAGCCATACTGTTAGAACATAGAAAAGAAAAAGAGAAAGAGAGGAAAGGCAGGCTTAAACTAAGAGAACCAGCCAAAAATGGAGGATGAAGAAAAGAGAGTATAAAGGAGGCAAGCTCTTTATCATAGCTAACTTAGGTTAATTTTTTAAAGGTGAATTTATTTTTATTTTATCTGTATGAATGTTTTGCTTGCATGTATGTGTATATCATATGCATGTGGTGCTCACAGAAGCCAGAAGAGTATGTTGAAACCTCCAGGACTGGAGTTCCAACAGTTGTGAGCCATCATGTGCGTGCTGGGAATTGAACCCCAGTCCTCTACAAGAGCAGCAAATGCTCTTAAACACCACGCCTCAGTGGTTAACCCTCCAGTCCCAACTTATGTTGAAATGTTAAAGCAATGTTTAATTCTTTGCACACACAGTAAGGGAAACATAGGGTTCAAATCATGTCTCAGTATAGCTACTGACTTATTTTATAAACTACAAAGGCCTTACCTTTGTACCAAAGTAAATTCCAAGCACACTATAAATGTTTCATGCACTAACAGGGATCCCTAAATATTCCAGGAAATATTTTGTAATGGTTACAGAACATTATACTTGAGAAAGACTAAACAAGTATTCCATTAAAGACAAAAAAAATAAATACAGAAAAGATGAATGAATTTGACTAAAGAAAACTTAAAGTTTTGACTGTTCAATATAAGTATAAATAAAGTTAAATGGCAGAAAAAACCTTGGAAACTTTTCTGTAGTATATTATACACATGGGCTATTGGTTATCTATCTTGATTTTCTTTGCAGTTCTGGGTATTGAAGCCAGGACCTTGGACATGCTAAGCCAGTGCTCGCCTACTGAGCTGTACTTCCAGCTTAATTGTTTTCATTGTAAATTCATGCTTTTAAATTGACAGATGGCACCACATTTTTAGTCATACATTAATTTCTCAATTGCTTTACTGAAATATAATTGTCATTTGATAAACTATTTTAAATGCACAATTTCATATATTTGACAAATAATATATCTAGAATCCTGAATATTTCCTCTTTGGGAATCCTTTCTTGTCAAATGCTGATTTAGTTTATGTCATCATATGTGATTTTACATCTTCTATAATTTTATACACAGATTTACACTGTGTGAACTAATTTTGGTCAGATATTTTTCCCTCAGCTTAGATATTTTGAGACTTACCCATGTGATTGTATATTTCAATAATTCATTCTTTTAATTGTATTTTTCACTAAATGTTTGCTATAATTCACCAATGAAATAGTCTAGCTTTGAAGTTTCATTTAGGGGAATGGTTTTTAATATGCAAATTCAATTCCTTTAATAGATATTTATGATTCAGGTTATCTTTGTGTGAAATTTGGTAATTTGTATCTTTTAAGAATCATATCCATCTCAACAAAGTGTTCTAATTTATCATTGTAGCAATCTTCACATTGTTCTTTTGTAAGTTTTCTAAAATTTGTATATCCTGTAGTGATACCTTCTCAACTTATTCCTGATAGTAATAAATTGTATTGATCTTATTAATAACTAACTTTTGGTTTTGTTAACCTTGCTTTGCTAATCTTTATATATTTAGGTTCTAAACGCCTGACTAGTTTTCTCAGTATCTTTTTGTTATTGATTTCTAACTTAATTCCTTTGTAGACAAAGAATATACCTTACAGAAATCGAGCACTTCTGTTTATTTTCCTGCCAAGTAGTAAAGAGGTGTTTAAATCTCTAATTATAGTTTTGGTTTTTTTTGGTTTGCAGTTCTATCAGTTTTTACCTCATGTATTTGGAAGTTCCCCTACTAGGAATATAAATACATAGGATTGCTAAGATTTTTTTTTGATAAACTGACCCCTTAGTCATTATAAACTGATTAGCTTTTTTTCCCCTCTGATAAAATTCTGAAATCAACTTCATCTCTTATTAGTAATGCACTTCATTTTTGCTTATTCAGAGTGTGGTGGACATGCTAAGGTGAATGTCATTGTCACACCCTTAGCTAATACCATCCCTAAGGATTTAGGTGGATCTGACTTGCTTCTAACCAAGAGAATATAGAAAAGGTGATGGGACTTCACCCCCATGTTTTATTTTGGATAGCTTCTTCAAGTTCATTAACCTTTGCCTCTAAGACCTTATTTGTCATAAATCCCACCAAGTGTATTTTTCATTTTGGTCATTGCAACTTTTATCCCTCAAAGATAGATTGGGAGGGTTTCTGTTTTTGCCTTTTTGCTTTCTATTCCTCTACTTTTGAACATATGTAATAGAAATAGAAATATGGTTTTGTTGTCCTTGTATGCTAACTTCATTATCAGCAGTAGTTATGAATCTGTCAACTGATTGATATTCATATTATTATAAATCATATTTTCTGATTCTTTTCCTATCTGGTAATCATAGAGCAGATAACATTGTAAATTTTATTTTGTTCTTGGTGATTATTTTAGTTCTATAAGAATTCCTGGGTCTCTTTTCTAGGAATAGTTCTGTTACTTGGAAACACTTTTATCCTTTCAGAACTTACTTTAAATTTTTAAAAAGCAGACAAAAACAGTCAATTTTTCTCCACTAACCAGCCAAAGCCCTTCTTAGTACACTAGAGAACATTCTTACACGTGATGAGGTTTTCAGGCCTGCTGGGGGGAAAGGCAGTGCTCCTAGCCCTGTGTATTTTTCCCCTTAATTCTTTTGGATTCTTCTTTCCTTGTTAACAGGGAAACTGAAATTGACAGGAAATTACATATATGACTAGTACTTTTTTTGGTACTTGAGTGGGCCTCTCTGCAGATTGCTCCTCTTTGATACTTTGTCTTGTGAGCCCCGTGACCTTGGTCCTCTGGCTCTTACTTTCATCTTTTGAATTGAGACCTACCCCCCCAAGTCTCCATCTTGTTTCCTCATTACTTAGCCATAAGTCAAAGTCTCTCAAATCAGTAAGATGAGGCAATTGTAGAGTGGCTTACTTTGTTTCCAACCTCTCAGGCATCACTGCCCTCTATAACCGGATATCTAGCATCTTGAAATTCACCATTGCATAAATTTTACCTCTTATTTTTAAAAAGTATTTTATTATTTTTGTTTTGCATATTGCCTGCATGTGTCTAAGTGCACCCATGTCATGCAATGCCTGGGGAGGTCAGAAGAGGGCATCAGATCCTGTAGACCTGGTTGTTAGCCACCATGTAGGGTGCTGGGAACTGAGCCTGGGTCCTCTGCAAGAGCAGTCAGTGCTCTTAAGTGCTGAGCCATCTATCCAGGACTTACCTCTTATTTTTTAGCACGACAAACAAACTCCATTATTCCATCCTGACCTCTTGCAGTTTTGAAATGTGATACTCAAGAGGCCATGTCCCCAGCAGGATCATGTATTGAATGCTTGTTCCCTACCTGATGGGACTATTTGTGGGAGGCTGTGGAACTTTAGGATGTGGAGCATGGCTGGTAGAAGTAGGCCTTGGCAGGAAGACTTGAAAGGTCATATCCACGCCCTTGCTCCTGTGGCACTCTGCTTACCAGTTGGTCATGATGTAAGTTGGCTGCCACAGCTCCCTCCACCATGATCTGAGCTGCTCTGCAGTGCTTCTCTGCTGTAAAAGATTGAAACCATGAACCCATTTAAGTCTTTCCTCTCTTAAGATGTTTCCATCAGGTATTTTGTCACAATGACACAAAAATAAGCAATATACACACACACACACACAGAGTAGAGGGCATAGA
>NW_008353009.1:294469-383250 GCF_000622305.1 Nannospalax galili | reverse complement strand
AGAGAGAGAGAGAGAGAGAGAGAGAGAGAGAGAGAGAAAGGGAGAGAGAGTCAGAAAATTATCCAAAGTAGGACTTGTTGTGCTATGCAATGCAACTAAATAAGAAGGGAATCTGTGTATATACGAACCACTTGTAGCTTTAATTATTTATTATTATTTTATGTGTATGAGTGTTTTTTCTACCTGTATGTAAGTGCACCCATGTTGTGTAATGCATGTGGAGGGCAGAAGAAGGTGTTGGATCCTCTGGAACTGGTGTTACGGACGGTTGTTAGCTGTTCTGTGTAGATGTTCGGAACTGAGCCCTGGTTCTCTGCAAGAGCAGCCAATGCTCTCAACTGCTGAGCCATCTTTCTAGTTTATGTAGATTATTTTAAAAAGTGAGAATCCTCAAACTAATATTGAGGTTTTATACAGCCTTCTTATTTTCATATTATCCTTGATCATTTTCCTAGTAATTGAAGTCTGCAAGATCAGATGTGTTGGTAGACACATCAACACTTCAGATATCTTATGATGTTTTGATATCTCTCATCCTTTTATCTTCCTGTACAAAGATGTTTCTCTTCTTGCTACAGTAAAAGAGAGGTATACAGACATGATAAAATCAAAATTCTTAAGAAAGAATTGGCAGTAATGGGAAAAATACTTTCTAAACTTAACCAGTTTCTGATTATGCAAGACACAGAGTGGAGAAAATGTACATATAAGTGCGTGTGTGATGCATGTATGTGCAGGAACAGACCATCAGGAATGTGTATTTTCAGACTTCAAGTTGCAAAAGTTCCCATTTTATCTCACACTCTCATTCTAAATGCCCAAAGCATTTGGTCTCTAGACCACACTCTACACAGTTTTATAAAAACATATCCTCCTGCAGTGCGTGGTGGCGCACACCTTTAATCCCAGCACTTGGGAGGCAGAGGCAGGCAGATTTCTGAGTTCAAGGCCAGCCTGGTCTACATAGAGAGTTCCAGGACTACAGGGACACCCTGTCTCAAAAAGACCAAAACCAAAACCAAACCAAAACCAAAACCAAAACAAAAACATATCCTCCCTTTAAGGAAGTTAACTGTTCCATAGGACTGTCAGAGATGAAAAATGTTGCTGTGGAAGGTCATCATGGCTATGTCTGAGATTTAACTGGGTGCACTGAAGCCACCATAGCTATGGTCTGTGTCTAGCCTCTCTGGTCACTAGCTTCTTTCTCCTCCCCGCAGACCCAGGGCAGACCTTCATTTTGCATTATTTCCCAGGAGCTGTGCAGGAGCCCAGGGGATAACCCATTCTACTTTAAACACTAAGAATGAGAAAATGTTATCTTTTCCTTCTTAGCTAATTTTAACTTTAATAAGACCTTTTGCTGTGGTGGGTCCCACTGTGATGGGAGCCCATGCAGAATAACAGGAAGGAGATTCCTCTCTGCTCACACACTCTGAAGGCTTATCTTTGAGCCTGTGTTCGTCCTGCGACATGACACACTGGTAGCTCTGTATGGAGTCTTCAGTCTTGGGAGCAATGCTTAAGGCTGATGCTATCATGGAGTTGATTGACAGGGGCTTCTTCTATCTTTAATACATAAAAAATATCCCTGCCTCTCCTGTCTGCATTTGCCAGTCACTGGTTCTACTTAGCTATTTCTTTTAGATCAAGATAACATGCATATATCAAGTTATCTTGTGTACGTCTATCTTTAAACAAACGAATAACAATAAGAAAGAACTTTTAAGAAGCTGCACACAGTTTAAAACATAGTATCAGTTGTAAACCATCACAGGGAAGGGATAAGCCAGAGAAATCTTTCTTCTCCCCTCCTGCCTTGGGATCTATGGGAAACAGAGAACTGTAAGTCCTGCTGCTGTTTTTAACAGCTCCTGTCTTTGAGGCTGGACACCTGTGACCCTTATGTGCCAGCTTATGTTCCACTCCCTGGACAGCTTTAGAGATTTCATGGTTCCTGTGGCAGGCAGCTTAGAGGATCCCTGAGACATCCTGTGGCTGTGATTGGCCACGTCACAGCCCCAAATATAATTTTGCACTTTTGTAAAATAACTGACAAAAATAGTGATGGCTTTCCTCCCCTTTCTTTGTATTTGCCCCACAAATGTCCCAACCTTCATTCTTCCTGGTCCCTTCAATGGAGACCATCTTCCCTGATGCTGAGGGACAGTTTTTTTAGTTTTACAACCACCAGGTACCTTTGATGCTGTGTAACATCCCAGGTGGATGAGCAAAGTAGCCATTAGAGTTCAGTTTAAGGCTTGTCTGTGGGAGATTTCACACAGTACCCTTTATGTCTGACCTAGAGGCAAGGGACTCAAAGGATGCAAGAACCAGAATTCACGTTTTGTAGATTATTTTGTTTTAAACAGTGTTTATGCCGTATGATGTATGTAGCAGGAGAGAAAACTCAGAAATAAATCTGAATCCATCTAAAAATTCAATATATAAAAGATTAAAAAGAATGGAATTCTGATAGCAGTATTGGGGCACCAGGGTGGGTATACATAAAGACAATAAGGTTTAATTCATCTCTTATGCTTCATATCAAAATAAATTTTAAATGAGTCATAGGTTTAAATATGAAAACAGACACAATGAATAATTAGGAATGCCTAAAAAAATCTTGCTGTGGGGGAAGGCATTCAAAGCACACTCAAAAGACAGTAGCTATAAAATACTAGGGCATTTTTGATGTGTGTGTGTGTGTGTGTGTGCACATATGTACAGATATGCATGCATGTGTATGTGCATAGAGAGGCCAGAGTTTGAAACTGGATGCCTTAGTCTATTGCCTCTTTTCCCACCTTATTTAATTTTTTCTTATAAGTTTTTCTTTTCTTTTCAAAATATGAATGTATGTATGTTTGTATGTATGTATTTGTATAGGCGTGCCTGTGCCATGGTGTGCATATGGAGGTCACAAGACAACTTACAGGAATTACTTCTTTCCTTCCACCGTGTGGTTCCTGGGGATTGAACCCAGATCATAAGGCTTGAAGGCAACCACCTTTACCTATTGAACCATCTCACCAGCCCCCACCTTTACTTGAGATGGTCTCTCACTAAACCTGTAGTCTGCCAATTCAGCTAGACTGGCTGACAAACAAGCCTCAGGGATCCACTCATCTCTGCCTCCCCAGTGCTTGGATTACAAGTGTACACCACAATGCATGGCATTTTTATGTTGGTGCTGGGTATTCAAACTCAGGTCCTCATGCTTACACAGAAGGCACTATAGCCCCCAAATATTGTTTTTTGTTTGATTGTTTGTCTTTTGAGACAGAGCCTCTCTGTCACCCCAGCCTACCTGTTACTTGCTGTGTAGCCCAGATTGGCCTGGATCTCACAGAGATCTGCCTGACTCTGCCTCCTGAGTGCTGTGATTAAAGGTGTGTGCCACCACGGCAGGCCCAAATGTTGGTTTTACCACATAGAATAAAAAAATATGATTGTAAAAATCATAATGAGCAAAGTTCAAAGGTAAATAATAAAAAAAATTGCATGGGCCGAGATTATAATTCAGACATAGAGTGCTTGCCTAACATGAATGAGGCCTTGGGGTTGATCCATGGCACCAAAACAAACAACCCCCAAAATATGAAATTCTCTACAAGTTGATGAGACAAAACATAAAATCCACAATAGAAAATAGCAGTAGATACAAATGGACATTCTAGAGAAAACAAATATAAATGACTATCAATAACAAGTCCATCTAATTTGTAGCCATTGAAATTCAAATTAAAACCACAATTAGAGTATCATGTTAAATTTTATAGTCAAAACCTTCAATAGCTCTGTGCTTTCAAGTGTCGGAACACAGGAACTTTTACACTTTGTTTCTGGGGGTGTCAAATAATATGCTCACCACATGGGGCAATTCACAAGATCTAGAAAGATCTAGAAATGTATATCTATAGATCATTATCTTTGGGAAATGTAATGTGGAATCTTACTCATATATAGGAGCATTTTTATGGCCAAGTATGATAGTTTTCTGTGGATGCAAAGACAAATTATCACAAAGTTGGGGACTTGGAATAACAGAAATGTATTTTCTTATGCAGAGTTCAGAAGCCTGAACTCCGTATCACTGACTGTGCTAAGGTGTTGTAGGCTTATGCTTCTTAAGGGGAGGGTCTCTCCCAGATTCTGATGTTTTCCTGCACTTGAGGCTTGCCCCCTGCCCTGGCTTCCCTACACTTCTAGTGTAATTCCCTGCACTTCCTTAAGGATGCATGTGATTATTCTGAGGACTAATCTGTATAATACAAAATAATCTCTCTTCAAGACTTAATTTATACCTCCAAATTCTTTGCCATATCTGGTAACATTCACAGGACCCAGGGATTAGAGCAGGTATTTGGGGGGTCACTGGACTGACATGGTAGCATTGCTAGTTATAAGACAAGATTGGAGACATCCAAATGCCCATTAATGGTGAGCCAATTGAATAAATTATGGCATACTCATCAAATGGAATTTGCATATATTCAGATATGGTAGGTTTGCCAAGATGTTATAAGTGAAAATTACAAGGGACTAGATGTCTGTAACTTATGATAACCAATAATGTAAAATAACAGATTCCCTTATTCATGCATATTAATTTATACTCTGCATATTATTGAATATATTAAATATATCTACAGAGATCCATAAGAAATTAATGACGATATTTGCCTATTGGAAGGGAATTGTAAAGTTGGTTGAGGATAGAGGTAAGAAGCAGAACTTATTTTTCATGCTGTTTTCTTTAGAAAATGTTCAATTTTTTTTGGTCTTTTTGAAACAGGGTCTCCCTGTAGCCCAAGCTGGCCTGGAACTCACTATGTAGACTAAGCTGTCCTTGAACTCACAGAGATCTGCCTGCCTCTGCCTCCCAAGTGCTGAGATTAAAGGAATGTGCCACCATGCCTGGCTCAGAAATATTGAATTTTAAACCATATGGATTTGCTACGTAAAAAATAAAGGATTTGTAAATTTGATTTTTAAAAAATCAAGGCATGCTCATGATAAGATATTTCTGCTGTACCTTCCAATTGGCTCTCATTGTCTATCATGTAGCAAACCTTCCTTCCACTTTCCTGTCTTGTTTGGCTTTTGTACACCTGCTCAGATCTGGTCAGGGGTTTCTATGCACTATCTCAGGAGGTGCCTGCGCATGGGTCAATTATTTTCTTCCTTGTTCATTTGACTCATGGGAAAACTGCCTCTTGTTGACCAAGCAATAAGGGAGGCTGCTCTCTGCTGTGGCCTCATCTTACTCTGTCTCTGCCACCCCTCCCCTAAGTCTGGTCCATCAGATCTGCTGTATAACTCACTTCTACTCAGCCATGAAGTAGCGCTTTCCTCAATGTGGGAAGTCAACCTCCTATTTTGCAATGTGATGCCCCTGCAGTAGGGGGTGGGGCGTCCTTTCACAGTGGACTGTTCAACCTGTTCAAGCTGAGTCAGGGGCCATGCACACAGACTGAGGTGAAGAACTGCTCATCTAGAATATGCATTAAAAATTATTTTCACTATTATAATTATGTGCATTTGTGTGTGTGGTGCATGTATGTGTATACATGTGAGTACAGGTGCCCATGGAATCTAGAAGAGGGTGCTGGATCCCTTACTGCTGGAGTTACAGGCAGTGAGTTGCTCAAAATGGAAGCTGGGAACCAAACTCAGGTCCTCTGTAAGAGGAGTAATCTCTCTTAACCACTGAGCAATCTCTCCAACTTTCAGAGTTATACATTTATAGAGAGACTCATACTCTGCCAAATCCTTACTAGTATAGAAGTCAAGTGCTTTACTCCACCTATCCAGAATGCACTTAGAAACTTGCAGTAAGCATCATCAAGCTCTCTTGACTATGCAAAGTAGATCAGAATGTTTATTCTCTGAATCTCTTTCCTTCAAAAGAGGACAGAATTGCCAAGTCTGAACCCTTTTTTTTTCTTCACTTTACTTGATTTTTTAACAGTTCCTACGACCTGATTTCTACCCTTATCAGCTTGAAGGCAGCCCATTAGCACCGGGAAGAGACCTTCCCAAATGCAGATAGACATTGTGAAAGTAGCAAGCAAGTGACATCTCCCTCAAAGGGGAAACAACATTGAAACAAAAGCAGAATAATAGAATCCAGCACAGACACAAATCAAAGATTACCTTCTCTGAGGTCACTACTGAAACGGCAAGGGATTTCTATATTTTAACTTTCATTTTTCAAACATGTAATGTACCATGTTTAATATGGCAGATCAGTGTGTAGCACATTTAACTTTTTTATTTAATTCATTGACAATTTCATACGCGCGTATACTGAGTTTGGGGCATTTTTCATCCTCCTAACCTACTCTCATTCCCCTTCTCTCCTACTGAAACTCTCTTCATCCCAACAATCCCCCTCCTACTTTGGTCTATAGACCCTCTTTGAGGGGTGGGCCCTTATGAGCCCCTTCTTCATTCATGATGAAATTGTGACAGGCAAATCTTGTGCAGGTAACCACAGCTGCAGTGAGTTCATGGGTGCAATGGCCATATCACAGCTAGGAAACAGTTTCACATCACTCCTCTCCAACCTCTGGGCTTACATTCTTTCTGTTTCCACTTCCACATTGTTCTCAGTGTGTGTGCGTGCGTGTGTGCATATGTGCGTGCGTGTGTGTGTGTGTGTGTGTGTGTGTGTGTGTGTGTGTGTGTGTGTGTGTTACTGATGTCCCATTTAGGGCCAAGCATGCCACAGTCACTCATTCTCTGAGCTTTGACCAGCTGTGAGTCTCTATATTAACTGCTGCCCACTTCTAAAAGAAGTGTGTCTGATGAGTGCTAAGAACAACACAAATTTATGGGTATGAAGATAGAAATTTAGGCCTGGGGAGATGGCCCAGAAGTTAAAGCACTTTCTGTGTAGACAAGAGAACTAGATTTCAGATCCCCAGTACCCACCCCTGTAGATGGGATAGCAGTGAGCCTGAGAAAACAGACAAGGAATCCCAAGAGCAAGCTGGCTAGTGCCACTAGGCCTCTCAGTGAGCTTTGCATTTGTGTGAGAGACCTTGAAGAACTGGGTGAAAGAGTGATGGAGGAAGATCCTGGACATCAGCCTTGGACCTCCATATGTAGACATACATAGATACACTGGCACATACATGTGCTCCCACACATCCAAACAAGCATATACACACTCATGTATACCAAACACTCACACATATGAAAAGAAAAAAAGCTAAGTATTTAGAAAGCAATTTGACACCATGTCCACTTAGCAAACAATGGTTCTGAGAGTTCTTTATCCCCATATCTAGATTTCTTTTGATAAAGCAGGGATGAAAATATCTTTTATGTGCTGTAACCTGTTGCTTCTCATGACTGCAGTTGTTTTTAGACACAGTGATAAGCTCTCCCCAGGTGCAAGCCATTTGAATATACACCTTGGTTACTTGTAATATTTGCAAAAGGACCAAGGACTAGGATATAAAAAGGAATTTCCATAATATTCCTCTCAGACTCCAGTTTCCAAATTTCCAGATGCCCAGCCTTAAGCCTACAGTAATTAATGCACATAACTCCCATATTCCAGGTCACCCTCTTCATATTTTCAAATATTAGTTTGTTCTACGTCCCCTGACCATACTGACCACTTCCTACCTTACAGAGTTCACAGTTTTCAAGGCCAAGCCTTGTTTGCATCATGTTTTCTTTGAGAGTAAGAAACTTTGACTAACTACTAGTCAAAGTTGACATTGTTTGAATTCATTGCTGAATTAAATATCAGCAATTGAGTTAAACATCCAAGTTTACATGGTTTCTAATGAATAACATTTGGTCAGTTTTACTCGATATGAAACACAGATGACTGACAGGATGGATACAGACATATAGAATAACCTGAATTAGGCCTTTATTAGTGAACTATGAGATACCAAGGGAAGCTTAAATGATGCCAAGTGTTAAAAGTGAAGAGTCATGCAGAGCTGGTAGTGTTGATTACTTTGAGTCTTGTCTAAGACGACTGAGTAGAAGTGTTCTAGAATGGTCAGCTCTTGAGGAATAATACTTTTAAGAGGATATGCTTAAAATAAGTTGATTTCTATGTTAACAGGCAATTGCATGAATTCCCTAACTGCCTAAATCTCTCTTTCCTGCTGACTTCTGATTCTATCATCCTAACATAAGGTCACGATGACCACTAGGTGATACCTAATATTGGAAGAAAAGACAAGTTTGAGTTTATGATAATATTTTGAAACTTGGCCTAGAATCCTTCTGTTCAAAGGGACTTGGTTTTGTAGAAGAGTTCCAGAGGGTCAAGGATTTCAAGGCTAGACATAACTTTGTAGGTTTCCTGTTTTGACCTTGGTAATATCTTCACAAAATTAGGACTGGGTTTGTTAAAAATTAGAACAGGGACCCTGTCAGGACTCCTTTATTAAACATCACCAACCCAAGGCTCAGAGACCATTATGGAAGAGGAGGCAGAAAGATTGTAAAAGCCAGGGAAGAGGTGCATGACCATATGGAAATAGAGTCCTACAAGCTCCGAGGAACCTGCTCATATGATTCTACAGCAATGGTGTCAGCATACAGAAGTCCCATGCAAACTCAGGCAGACAATAACCCAGCATAGAACTGGGAAAATAAACAGCAAACCTCAATCTTATCTGAAGGAATGTTGGCAACTGATTGCTGCTAGATGAAGAAGAGCTGATCTTCCTAAAACAAGGGACTCTAGATAGGCTGACTAGACTCAGTGGACAAACTTGCACTGGGGAACACTGACCACCCAGTGGGCTTTAACAGGGATGACAAAGTATATGGGCTCCAGTGGGGAGGTATAGGGGAGGGTGCCAGTGGGATGGGGGTATAAAGATAAATAAGATTGTTTGAGATGTTCTGTATGAAATATACAAAAAATTCCATAAAAATGTTTTTAAAAAGTTAGAACACAACTGTGGCTCCCCTCACTGAGTCTATGGTGCCCTCAGCAGGTTTGGGTGGGTGGCTAAGGGAAAGGCAGCACTGCAGGCTTTCTTTATTTGAATACTAGACAGCTGCTTCTTGCAGTTGGGGTTGGTCACCTAAATCAGGAAGCTGAGGTGAGGAGTGGCTGAGGCAAGAAGACTCTGAGAGAAAGCAAGTTGGAGGCAGACTCCATATCCTCCAGGGATGTCTGTGGCTCCTGCCTTTGGTTGTTTCTGCTTTCCACATTTCTTCCCTCTGTCTCTGTGGGAACCAGGGATGGGGAGTACTTATCCTTGGACATTTTCACCTATCCTTTATAGTAGCTACATTGAGTGAGATTCTCTCTCGCAACCTAAAGAGGTATGGGTTCACTTATTGATATTCCTTTTTTCCCAAATGACAAACATGTATGGCATGCCAACCAACCAAACAACTGTTTGTAACATCTACAATCTACAAGTCTACAACCATCTAGATGTTATTTGTAGTATCTAGATGGGGTAACTACTGTGGTTATGCAAATGCAAACTTGTGATTATAATGATATAAATCGCCTAGCACTACTAGAAGACTTTGAGGAAGTGGAAAGAGGCCAATTTAGACTCAGGTTTTCCTGTTTTAACTTAGCCTTTGGTCAAATACGTGAGACTTTTTTAAATCACCTGAATATGGAGCAAATACTTATTGTGCAATTTTGCTGATAGAATCAGAAAAAATCTATGTGCAATACTGGATAATTAAACTGGTTCTTAGCAGATGCTGGATAGAGTGACTTCGTTGGAACCATATGTGCACAGAGAATAAATTAGTTGACCAATTGTGACCATCTTGGCAAATGTGAGAGTGAAATGAAAAACACATTCATATGAACAGATTAATTTGAAATTGACAAATGTAGAACTCATGGCCAGGCCTGTGAGGCTTGTGAGCTATTTGTAGGTATAAGTGAATTATGACTGAATGAGGAATCTGTTCACAAAAATTAAGGTATCGAAGAATTAGCCTGCAAAATGTACTTTGTGTTACATGGAAAATCTATGAATACCCTCAACAGGTGCAGCATATCATAACAGCAAGTAGTGAAAGAGAAATTTCTATATGTCAGATAAGGGAAAGATACTAACCTTGGTTTCTACAGTAACTATGTTCACTCTGATGGAGGTATGCAAAATAGATGAACTCCAAATGCACACTGGGGATTATCAGATCTCTTAAGTATGAGAATCCCATGTGGTCTGTGCTCATTTAATCTGAAATCATGAAATCACAGAAGATATCGCTTGCTTTGAAAAAGTTGAAGCATTTTTTTTTTCATCTTCAAAATGCCTGAGATCCACTGGGGATGCAAATCCTATTAAAATAAAGATCCTGGCTCAGCAGGATCTTATGATCAAACACCAAACACCAGACAGAGGCACTTTAGGGGAGGAAGGATTTATTCTGACACATGGTTTGAGATGGTGTACTCCACTACCATACAGAAGACAGGTAGCTGGGATCAATTTGGTCTGGAAATAGCAGGATCTGTAGGTATCTCTTCCTCACACCTCAGTGGACCAGGGATGTGGGGTTGAAAGCAGAAGGTGCACTCCCTAGCAGCCCGCTTCCTCTAGCTATGTCCCAACTCTAAAGGTTCCATAACCCCCGAAACAGCAACTAGACACCAAGAGTTCAAACACATTAGCGTGCGGGGGTGGAGGAGTTGGGGGTGGGGGGGCATCTCACATTTAAGTCATAACAATGTGTCTGGGGTAAGACATGAGATGCTGCATGCCTGAACATGAAAAAAAGCATTAACGAAAATAGTTTTGAACTGTTCATCTAGTTTTTGTACTTCGAAAGGTAGTGTTTACATGAAGAAGTTGAGTCTGGATAAAACGCTCAACAATGTGTTTCTCAAACCTTTCAAAACTTTGGGCCTTCAACAGCTTTGAGCCTGAAGCCTCTAGGCATCACAGTATGTACATGGTGTTAAACGGACAGGCCCTTGGTTGCCTTATGCCCCTCCACATCTGGGCATTTGCCCTGCTCTTTAATGTCTGAACCACAGGCAGGAAGTGGATATGATTTGGAGGCAATGACAGGAAGCAGCTTATGAAATCATGTCACATGAGGGTCTATAATCCATTGGACTGTGACAGTTCATTGTCATTTAGCAGAAATTGCTGGTTATGAATATTTAACAAATTTGCAATTAGCTCATCTACCAACATGATTACTGAAATGGAATAAGCCATTGAAGGGAGCTGCCAGGATTATGTACGTAAAACCTTTCTGATTATACAAGCTCACACATCTGTTTTTGTTTTTGCTCTCTCTCTCTGGCACTGATTTTTATGAATATTGTAAAACCACATGCCATACCTCACTGCCTTCTGTGGTCTCATTCTGTGCTAAGGAGGTAGATGAAAACATTTTTTCAGATTCTAGTGGAAAATTTAGTCCTAAATTTCTGTGGTGACACTATCTGATGAAGGCTATCCTGCACTTAGAATTCTTAGAATCTTCCTCTAATTCCTCACTAATTTTATCTATGGTCCAACTTCCAAATTACCCAAGTGTGCCTCTGTCCCAGGTAGACATTAAATATTATCTTCTTGATTTATTCTACCTGGGTTGTAATTCAGAATGATCTTTTAAAAATGTGCAGAGGACCTGGGTTCATTCCCAACACCCACATGGCAGCTAACAACCATCTGCAACTCCAGTTTCAGAGGATCTGGCACCCTCTTCTGACCTCCGCAGGCATTGCATGACACAGGTGCACCTACTTACATGCAGGCAATATATTCATACACATAAAATAAAAATAATAAATAAAATAAAAAATAAAAAAGAATGATACAATTTAAAAAATGAAGAGGAGGAATTTAAAGTAAAGAAATATAACTGACCATATGACCATGGCTCAATATTCTCACTTTCTGTGCCCAGGACAATGGCCTTGACTTGCTGCTCTTTAACGGTTGATGATAGTTTGTCCTCTTATTTTGTTAGAACTAGTATCGTGCTATCTGTTCAGAGAAATATAAGAAAAATCAAAGAACAGAAAAGGGACGCTATGTAAATATAAGTGGTGAGTGCACTGAGGACCCTCACTCCTCTATGTGGTGGGATCTTTTATCTCTGTGGTGAAAACTCAAAGTGGCAACATGAAAATACTTGCCCTTAATCTGGGAACAAAAAGAAAAGGTTGCATTGTTCAAGACAGATGCTAGATATACGATTTGAGTATTAATCAGTTTGTCTGAGAAAAGGTTATTATTTTCCAAAAATGAGTTTCAAGCTGACATTAAGGCGGGCAGGTCCTCAAGGTGGGCAGGTCATACTATCTTTGAGCTCTGTGTTGAGTTGTGCTAGCTTCTTTGTTGACAGATCCTGTGTCTTGCTTTTCTTGGTGTTTTAGAAAAACAGATTTTTGTTATTTTTCTCATGTGGTTTGAATGTCTCAAAAGCTACTGTTTTACAAGTGTGAAAAGTCAACCAGGAATACTGTTAGAGTTCCCATAAACCATTGATAAAAATCATTATTTACTTCACATAGGAAAGAGTTGTAGGGTTTTGACATTGACAAAATGCTTCCACATACATCAGAACATGTGCTTTACTGATGCTCCCTGTTCCATGATTTTTCCTGGAGGTACTTGAACCAATGTCTATTTACCTCAGATTTGGTGAAAAAATGAGTTTATTGGAGTTACTTATAGGAGGATAGATAAAGGGTTACTTACAAGAACATGGGTGATCATTCACAAAAGCTGCATCCTTTGAGCTCCCTGCCCAGCTTGCAGGCAGCTCCACCAAAGAGTCTCCTCCCTACCAGCAACTGTTTAGTGCTTATATAACCTTAGGGGCAGGCTTTGTCAATCTTGAAACTTTCCTGAGCTGCCTGGGTTTTGTTAGCTTCCTGAGTCTTATAAACTTTCCTTCTCCCCCCCTCCCCACCCACCCCAGGAATGCTGCAGTTTTGAAGACATAGCTAGCTAACACTCTCACACCCAGATATACTCGCCATTTAGGATGGGCTTGTGTGTGTATGGGGGGGTGGATAGCTATGTGTATGCATACTCATATGTGTATGGGTACATGTGTGTGTGGGTGTGCATGTCCGTGTTTGTGCCTATGTGTGGAGGCCAGATGTTGATGTTGGGTATTCTCCTTAATTGCTGTATGTCTTATACATTAAGGCAAGCTCTCACTTGAACCCAGAGCTCCCTGATTCAGGTAACCTAACTAGCCAACTTGCTCCAGGGGTACCATTTCTGCCTCCAGAACACTGGGATTACAGGATAGCCATCATCTCCATCCCAGCATTTACAGATGTTAGGGATCTGAACTCTAGTCCTCATGCTTGCACAGCAAATGCTTTATCCTCCAAGTCATCCTCCCAGGCCTTGAAGGGCTTTCCCCATCTCTTCTTTTGATGGCACCTGAGTCTTAGCCCTTGGAATCAATCCAGTATGCATTACTTTCCAAGGGCCATACTCATGAGTCAGAATGCCGTTTGCTCTCCCATTTCTTCCTTGCTGCATATTATCAGTCCTAAAAGAATATTTAAGTATTTACTCATTTTTGCCAATTATTACAAGGCAACATGTATTTGTATTTTTCTAGATTACAGAGAAACAGAAATAAACAGGACTGTGTTTTTAATTTCACGTAGCTCAGTGCAAAGGTGATGTCAGATGGGACTATCCAGGCCCGAGATACACTGGGGTAAAACCTTGCTAGAGACTGGGCTTGGAAAAAGGCCACCCAACACCCCCATCTGGCTGTAGTCAGGGGATGAGTGGTTCAAGCTATGAGGGTAAGCAGAGGATGGAAACTAGGAGGTTTCAAAGGGAGAACAGAGAAGTAAAGCTGTGGAGACCTCAGATAGCACGTGCTAAAAGCAACCATGACACAGAGATGCAAAGTCATTCTACCACAGTGCAGTTAATTTGTAATTATGGAAAGTAACAAATATATACAAAAGTGAAGGAAAAGCTATAATGGACTCACACAGGTCTATCATCAACCAATTGTATTTATTTTGTGTTATTAAAGAAAAATAAATTCATATCTGCTATCAGCATCATGGCCTCAAGAAACCACATAATGGAATAGCTGGAACTGGTATTGCAGGCCTGTAGTGGAAAAGATGGGGTAGTTATGTCAATAGTTAAAAATAAGAAAAAAGAAACTTGGATTCCGCCTCTAAATTCCACGTGATTATAAATTCCAGGTTAGATTAAAGACCTGAATGCAAAAAGCAAGCCATCAAATCTTTCTACAGAAATGATGGAATATCTTTATGGTTTTAAAGTAGAGAAGGATTCCTTAGAGTTAAAATTCACAACCCTTAAAGAAAAAGTAAATGCAATTTTACTAGGACAAAAACGTCTCCTGACTTTTCTTGTAGGACAATATGAAGAGCTCAGAAAAGCCATAGACTAAGTAAGAATAGCAAAATGTATATGATCAGTTTATATATATAAAACCAGGAGCCAATTCCAGAACATTCGAATTCACAAGGAACAGTGCAATAAGAAAATTGGCTAATTATATTCACAGTCAAATTTTAGAGGAAACACAAATGGCAATTGAGCATGTGAAAACACACTCCATCTCAACATAAATCAGGAAATTCTAATTAAAACTATAATATCATGGGGCTTACATAGGAGGACTCACTATACATAGATGGGATTTCTTAATATTTTTTCATTTTTCAGAATTTCATACATAAGTATTGTCTTTGCATTATTTCTAGCCTTCCCAGTCCCCTATCAACTCCTCTCATGCCCTCCCACTCTCTCTTAATTTCTCATCCTCTTCTTTGATTTTATATATATATAAAATGCATTGAGTCCATTTAGTGGTGCTCATGTGTACATATGCTTAGGGCTTTAGGGCTGTCCATTTGGGATTAGACAACCTCTCATGGAGCTAGAAAAATTATCCCTCCCTCAGCAGCAATTGATTGCCTGTAGCTCTTCATCTTTAAGTGGGACTCCATGATATCCCCCCCATTCACCTTGGTATGTCAATCGGCTTTGTCATTATGCAGATCTCACTTGACTACCACACTGTGGAGATATCATTGGTGCAACCTCCCTATCATGTCTAGGATGTATTTAGTAAGAGTTGGTGTCTTGTCCCTCTGACTCTTACATTCTTTCTGCCTCCTCTTCCATGATGTCCTCTGAACCTCAGGTGTAGAGGCTTCACTGAAAATATGTCACTTAGGACTGGGCACCTCCTAGTCACATTCTTAAGTTGTGGAACTTTGTAATAGTCCTCATCTGTGCAAAGGAAGCTTCTGTGATGAGTGGTGAGAGGTACACTTGCCTGCAAATACAAGGGTATGTGTTTAGAATACAGTAAGAAATTACTTTGGTCTAGGAAAGTGACGGTAGGTTCTTCTCTAGGGTCTATGACTTCTCCAGCCATGTGTACTTGACTGCGTTTACAGTCCGATGCATAATTTCCCTCCCATTGAGTGGGCTTTAAGTTCAATCAGATAGCTCTTGATTACCACCAAGATAAGTGTTACTACTGCTGGGCTGTTCGTTGTGCTTCATAGACTTTACAGCTGGGTAGGATACTTGATTGCTTTTCTCTCTTGGCAGCTTGCATAGCATCCTCTGACACTATGAGAGTCAGTCTTCAAGGAGGAAGCTTCCAGGTCAGTTCCAGCTCAGTTGCTCATAGGAAGGATCTTTAATGTTTGTGTCTTTGGCTGCCTGGTAGGTACATGGTGCTCAGTCTACTCTTGTGTATCTTTTATGTGTAAAGCTTTATATACGTATACATATACGCATACATATATGTGCATAAGTGTGCGTATATATTCCACTCACTTTTGGTTTCAGGGGCATGAAAGTCATTTGTTGGACAGACACTGATTTGATTCTCTTATGCAGTCAATGATAACAAGCAAGAAGAAGGGTAGGTGACCTTCAGCCTTCTGATTTTCCATCTCTTTTAGAGAAACATGTTTAAATCAGGGTCATCTGCTTTGGTCGGCAGAAGAACAAAGCCAGCTAGATGCACCTGCTTCCTGTCTATCCTTCCTTATTCCTTTGAGATAGGAGAGGCTCAAAGGCAGCATGGGTGCCTTCCTTTGTAGGGCTGGTAAGCAGCTCAGCTGGGGTGTTTATTTTCTGCCCCAAGCAGCTGTGCAATGAATAACCATGTGTTCTTGGGCACTTCACTCAACCAAGCCTGGGTTTCAGATTCTCAGCTTTGAAAAGAAGAGATCTTATAAGAGTACTTCAGAAGCTTTTTCTGTTCATATGTTTCCTAAGACTTTCATAAATGTTATAGTTCAGAACATCATAGGATTCACTCGATTGAAAGCAGAGCAGACATAGTCCACAAGTTTATGGCTTAACAAAGTATTCATTAAGCTTGGTAGTCACTGAAGACCTCTGTTTGCATTCAGTGCTGAGGGAACAGCAGTACAAAACAAAGCCTCATCTTGTCTAAAGCTTCAATTTTAATGGGAGGAGATGTCAATAAGCAGTAAAGCTATCTGCATATCAGATGACAGTTATTTAAAATTTAAAATCAGGCATGTGGAGGGCGAATATTAGCAAGAAATATTTTCCAGGAAATTTATTAAGATTCCATTTGGGCAGAAACTCAAATAAAAGATGGGAAAAGTATTTTAGATAGAGGTATGTGCAAAGGCCCTGAGCCAGTAGTCTATCTGACATCTACAAGGGACACCACGATAGCAGAACAGCTGGACATGAAGCAAGCCAGAGGGAAGTGGTAAAACTGTTCATTTTCACCCAGGATAAAATGGCAAACCCAAAAGAGAGGAATGAAGAAAGAATGGATGAACCTGAGCAAGTTTTGGAGAAAAGAACCCTCTGACTAAGAGCAGTCTCTTGGAAATGAGGAAAGCAGAATGGCAGATGTGAACCCCTTGGAGGACGTACGACATTCCATGAGCTGACAACCATGGTTTGCAGAAAGTACTGCAGTAAGAGTTTGAAAAATTCCAGGGGAGAACTTGGATTGTCTCAGCCATGGCCAGAAGGACAGGATTCCATGAAAGCAACATCTCATGGACACGTAAGGTGGAGAGAAGCAGTAAGTACCCCATGGGTTGGGAGCAACCAGTCAGCAGGAACTCTGGTACCATAAAGATAAAATATGACAACTCTAAAATAAAACATAAATGAACAAACGATCAAAACACCATGGAAACAAAGAGTGGAAGAGGAGATTTGAAGAGCAAATGAATCCTGCTCAAAATGGTTTCCTTACCTAATCACGTAGGGTCCTTACAAAGAACCGAGGATGATTATAAACTTAAACTTCTGACACCCTCTATCAGTGGATGCATGCTGATTTCTTCTTATGTTGTAGTGATGGGTGAGGGGAGGAGGATTTCCTGCTCACCAAGGCAGAGAGAGTGAATAGTGTCACACTTCTTTTTGTGTTTTTCTTTTTTCTTTACAAACTCCACAAGTTGACTCCTTTCTCATGCAAAAGAGATGCAGAGGTAATATGTCTCAGGATTGTTAGGGATACGGGTTTCCATATGCTGCTGTTCTGCTTTTAGTATCATGTTGCCTCATTTGTTGTTTGCAAAGAACATACCAGATAAAGGACTATTTCCACGATGTACAATGAACTATTAAAACCTAGCAGTAAGTGCTGAATATATCACACACTTTGATTATAGGACATGTCTAAGTCAAGGTGGTACTGACCTGATCGTTGCCACCTTGCTGCCTCTATTAGTTACTTTTCTGTTGCTATGATAAAGCACCACGACCTAGGCAGCTTGTAGAAGGAGGAATTTATTTGACTTACCATGCCAGAAGGATAAGAGTTCATCATGACAAGGAAGGCACAACAGGAGGCAGTCAGAGCAGAAAGCTGACTGCTTACATCTTCAAGGAGGCACAGGAGGCAGAGAGAGCCAAACTGGAAATGGGACAAAAATAAAGGCCACCCCAGTGGCTTGCTTCCTCCAGCATGGTCACACATCCTAAAGGTTCCATGGCCTTTGCCAAACAGCTCCACCAAATGGCCAAGTGTTCAAATACTTGGAGCATATGGAGGGCATTCCCCCTTTAAACCACAACACTGACTTTCGTTCTGATACCAGAAGGTGCTATGCAGGTTGTTATAGGAAAAAAAAAATCAACAGTCCTACCCAGCTGTGAGCTACAACAACTGCTGACAAGACATTCCCAATGGAGAAATGGTGGCATGAATGTTATAAGGGTAACTAGCAGCTTTGGAACTCATGCCTATAGTACAAACCTGACTAAGAATCTATGGCTGGGGAGGTCATATGCCCTAGGAGAGAACCTATTATTGTCATTTTGCTACATGGACATAACATCTAACTGCCTTCTAAATACTTATCTTTATATCCTTGGATTGGTACAGCTCTCACTGCTCATCAGAGAAGCTTATTACAGAGGACAGTGGTTAACACAGACTCACAACTAGCCAAAGTCAGAGAATAAGTGACTGTGGAGTGTTCAGCTCTGCATGGAACATCTATGCACCCCCTCTCTCCAAGTATCATGGAACATCCAGGAAAAGGGGCGAAGAGATTGTAAGAGCTAGAGGTCAGGGAGAACTATTGTGAAACAGTGTCTTCTGGACACGACTGGGCTGTTGCTCTCAGGAACTCACAGTAGCTGTGGCTGACTGCACAAGACCCCCACAAGATCAAACCAGTCAATATTCCAGCATGGATGGGAGAGGAGCTCTCAAGGCTCCACCTCCTAGCTGATAGCTATTAAACTTTGATGGCCACTGGAAGAGAGAATCAGTTTTCATCAGGGATGTAGTCCCTTGTAAGTTGCCCCATGCTCCAGTGGATGACCCTATACCCATGCGTATACAGGCAGCACTAACTGGATTCAATATATTATGAAGAAAAATAAAACAGAAGAGGATATAAAATTGTGAAACAGCTATGGGAGAGTCTGAAGTTGGGGAGAATAGGGTGGATATAATCAAGATGCATTGTATATATGTACAAAGTTCTCAAAGAATAGTTAAATAAATTTAAAAATTTAAAGCATAGCAATAAGAAAATGAATAACCTGATTTTAAAAAACAGCAAGCAACTTGCATATCCCCCAAAAGATATACAGTTGATAAATAAGTATATGAAAATATGATCAATCAATATATGTTGCTAAGGAAATGCAAATTAAAATAACAATGAGATAATACCACACCCCTATTACAGTGGCCGAAATCCAGACACTGACAATACCAAATGCTGATCAGAATGTGGAGCAACAGGAACAGTATTTGTTGCTGGCAGGAATGCAAAATGATACAGACAGCGTGAGAGTTTCTTACAAAGCTAAGTATACTCTTGCCACATAACCCAACAGTTGTAATTCTTAGCATATACCTAAAGGAATCAATAACTATGTCCACACAAAACCCTAAGCACAGATATTTGAAGAAATACATATAAGTTCAAGAAGCTAATCTCTATAACATAGTGTATGATTCTAATGATAGAAAACTCTAGAAAAGATGCTACTCTGCAGGAATGACTGCAATGATTGTAAGCTTGCTTCATAACCTAGGCTAGATCCTGACATAAATAGGTTGGGTTATCTAAGACTCAGAGATCAGAGATGTAGAGCATGGCTTGTTTGAAAGAAATGTCAGTCTGCTTATATTTAGATTCAAAACACCTGCATTTGGAGAGGGATAAACAAACAGCAGGTGCTTCCCTGTTTCCTGAAAACAAAATGTGAACTGAAGCTTGCCTTCATTAGATGTTTCTGCAGAACTTTGTCTCTGCACCTGCTTAAACTAAAGGCAACACTCTGACACCTAAATATGCTGCTTGGTTCAGCTGCTAGATAGCTCAAATGATGTTCTTTCTGCTACAACAAGCCCCACAATGGATATTAGCTGAATTCAAAGATATTTGAATCATCATAGAGATAAATTGAAGAGAAGGAAAACAAGATTCACTATACTCCATATGTTTCCACAATATGCTAGCCTGTAAGGCAGGCAACTTGATGGAGAGGGAAATTCTGTAAATAGAAGAAGAAATACTGAAGAAGTCTACAATTTACATTTTTTAAAACATACCTAGATATTTCACCTGGTACAGTAACTCTACAATGTGGCACTTGGAAGTTTGCAGCAAAGACTCTCTCCTCCTAAACCCTCATGTTTGTGCATTAGAATCAACCTGGAAGACTCACGAGCTGCAGTGGAGTCCTGCCTAGCTAATGATAGGAGGAAGACTTAGTATCTGCACCTCAGTGAAAAAACTCAGGCAGGTCATATTGAAAACATATCAAAAACAGGTGGGAAGGTGCTATGCAGTCTGCTAGGGGAAAAAGATCATCAAACAGTCTTAGTAAATTGTGGACTTTGCATGTTACACAACCAACCTGACAAACAAGATGGTCCCACTGGTGTGATATGGCATAACTGTTATACGAGTAACCAAGTGCTTTCTGGTTCAGTTTGAGGCCCACACCACAGGAGGGAATTCACACCCGGTACAGCAAACTTGGTCAAAATCCTGTGCCCGGGGAGAGCTGGAGAAGTTAGGGACTAAGGAGGAAGCTACAAGTGTTTTTGCTTTTTAATTTTGTTTTGTTTTGTTGATAAATGGAAATTCTGTGTCCATGTTCCTCTAAATAACCCCTTATCCATGCTCACGTAAGCAACTCTAATTACAGTCATTGGATCACCAAAAAAGAAAGACATAAAGATATAAAGGGGACTAGTTGGGGGAAGTGGATCAGTGGGAGTTACCCAATAATGGAGATTTGATGCCCTGTAAGACACCACAGGTTAGCAAATAAAAAGCCCACTTTCTCTCTTCCTTTTCAAGTTTCATAATTTTTCTACTTCTCATATTAACGAGAAAGGAAAACAAGTAAATAGAATAACATTACATGCATGAGCAAATGATATGAAAATGAAATTCATTCCTAATTAGTTCACCTCTCTGTATTATGCTTAAACACAGTTGTAATTAGGTATTTTGTCATATGAAAATTAAGCTTCAGCCATAATTGTATATTTAATATCCCTAAGTAGGTCACTTTTTAATGAAACAGCTAAGCATACCCCCTATTCCTTTAAAATATGCTGAATTTGAATTTTATGTTAATAGTCACAATTTTTGTATGTCTATGCAATGATGCATGGTTAGCAATTATACACTGCTTACATTTAGAATTTTATATTTTATTTCAAAAACACCCATCATTTTATTTTACTACAATGACTCTAAATTATAAGTGTAGATTTCTAACATCCTTAAATTACATATAAAAGTCTCAGATTTAACAGTTCAATTATCCCGAAAGCCCAATGTTAAAGTCATAATGGATTGCAAACAAATTGGCTAATTTTTATCAATTATCTGTTACTGTAAAACAAGCTGTCCCAAATATAATGGCATAAACCAGCCATTTTATTATGTGCATGGGAGACTTGGGTCAGGATTTTGTAGGGATGGTAGAACTGGCCTATGTGTCAGGACAGCTACTATTTGAGATAAAAAGGCTGAAGGTAAGGAACGGATGGCTGGGGATTGGAGTCATCTGGAGATGTCTCCAATCACAGATCTCACAGTCCAAGGTCTATGCTGGCTAATGGGTGGCCACATACACAGAGTCTGTCCATGTGGCTCCTCTCATTTGATAAGTAAGGTGTCTGGATTGCAATGTGAGAATACATGGAAGCCCCTAGGGACCTGGCCTTCTAAATCACACGGAGGCCTTATCTTTGTAGGAGGAATGAGTGGGTAACAGGAGTAAACGTGAACATTTCTGGAAAATGTAATCTGGCACATGCTTATAATTCCTTCTAATTATTTTTTAATTAGTATTTGAAAGTAGATTTTTTTTCAAATGTTTAGACTCATAGTTTGTTTTGTAGATAGTCTTTGTAGGTAAGTATAATGAACCATTGGGCTAGTCGTAAAAACCCAGAATCTTAGGAATCCATAGGGATTTTAGAAGATAACATTGTGGTTTTGTTTTGCCTTTTGATGGCTTCAGAAGTAAGGAATTTCTCAGAAACCCTAAACATACTGTCATAAAAAGATGTGAGTGCCTTTCAAGAGAGAAAAGTGTGACTTAAATTGTACAAATCAGCACAAATAACCAGACTAATCCAAGCTAGCCAACTGTTCATCATAGTGCAAAGGACAAAGACATTTGGTCAGATCTGGGTTCTAAACTCTGCTGTCTGCAAGCTGTGTGACTTTGGTCAGGTCACTAAACCTCTTTGAATCTTGGTTCCCTAATGTGTAAAAGATGGATAATTGCAGGCTACTGTTGTAGTCAAATATGAGGTTCAAAGAAGATAGTGGTAAGGTGTATGTTTGGAAAACTATGGACTGCCGTGAAGAATAATCTGGGATTCCCGAGTATTTCTCACAGTTTTGGGAGAGTTTTAATGATGGAATGGGGCTGGCCAGATGGTTCAGAGTGAACAAAGATAAAATGCTCCTGACATGATGCATGTTACATGCTTTATGAAGGTACCATAGAATTCTTTCTATAGCTTGTGTGCTGGGGACATGATCCTTCTAGTTCACACTGATATTTCTCCCTTGAACATCCCAGTGTTTTATATATAGTAAATGTTTCAGAATAATATGAAGAATTTTAATTGTTGTTGTTCTAGTTCTCTTCCTCCTCTTTCTCTTCTTCCACCACCACCACCACCACCACCACCACCACCACCACCATCACTATCAGCATCTTTATTATTACCATTTTTTCTTTTTGTGACTGGGCCCTGCTCCACAGCCCAGATTGTCCATTAACTCTCAATACTCTTGCCTTAGTTTCCTTAGCACTAAGACTACGGGCATGTGCCAATACCCAGCTATAATTCTTTTAAAATGATGTCTGAAAATTTTCTGTTATTCATCTGTTCAGTGAGTTTCACATTTGTGCAAATCTTTGCATTTGAAGCTTGATAATCAGCTCAGATTCAGTCGAGTTATATAAAGTTCAACATTTCTCATTTTTGATACAGAATTTGATATTTAAGTCATTCTTTGCATCTGCAATGATCCTTTCTCGAAAAGGTTATCCTTTCTCCATGCCAGACCTCTCAGCACATGGAGGCAGTGAACATTTGCTCCAATGAAACCTGTTACACTCTGCAGAGCTCGCATCTGGCTTACAGTTCACATGCTGTTTTTACAGCTCCTGTAGCTAAGCATGGAGGATCAACATAAATATAACACTTGGTCTCTGACTGCAAGTGATTGGCTCATATTCACATAAGACTGTATAGGACAAGCCTTGGGGCAAAGATGGAATCAAAACAGGGCCATTCAAACCAGACTCTCAACCATTACATTAACTTATGTGAAGGGAAAGGATCAACGAAGCACAAAGGTGTGGGGGAACAGATATTTTGAGGAAGGAAAATAACATCTTTGAGCAGAAGTTTACTATCTGGTTCTTCAAAGTGTGTTCACTGGATCAGCATCATCATCTGGAAGCTTTTAGAAGTGTAGAACCCTACCCACAATGCTGCAGGTGCCATCCAATCTGCTGAGACCCAAAGAGAACAAATACACAAGGCAAACTAGTGTTATCTATGGTAGTTGGGGTGTGCTCATCTGCTGTCTTGGGCATCAGAAGTTCAAACTCTTTGGCGTCCATGGATTCCCAGATTCTGCCTTGAACCAAGAGACGCCCTTGGACTTGGACTGAACCATGCTACCAGCTTCCCAAGGTCTCCGGCCTCTAGACAACCTGTCCTAGGACTTCTCAGGTGTCATGTTGATATGAACCTCTAATATATCCACTACTACAGACTCAGAACTTTGGATCCCATTGAGGTGGACCCAGAAAATTATTGCCTGTATTTCACTATTTCATATTCTCAGGTGACTGTGCATACTTTAAATTTTGAGAAGCACTCTTGTGTGATACTAATTCTCAAACTTTCATGTATATTAAAATTATTTGTGGGAAATAAAAAAATTCAGTAGCACATTTTCACTGTGCATGACCATTTGAACTAGAATCTTACAAACACTATACTCTGGTTCAAGTGTGAGTTCTAATTTTCTTTTGTGACAAGGGTCTTATCACTATGTAGCCGATGTTGGACTTGAATTAGTGGTTCTCCTGTTCCTACCTTCTAAGTGCTAGATTACAGGAGTTCTGGTGTTTTTGGTTGGTTGTTTGTTTTTGTATTTTTAATGGAATTTTTAGATTTTCATACTCTATAGTTTGATGCCATTTAGATCTGGTTTTCTCTCCCATCTTCCCCAACTACCGCCAGCCCAGTTTAATGAATTCTCATATCTATCTATCTATCTATCTATCTATCTATCTATCTATCTATCTATCTATCTATCTATCTATCTATCTATCTATCTATCTATCTATCTATCTATCTATCTATCTATCTATCTATCTATCTATCTATCTATCTATCTATCTATCTATCTATCTATCTATCTATCTATCTATCTATCTATCATGTATCTATCCATCCATCCTGATTTGTGTCCCTCAATGTCATTGAGTGTGGATCCATTCACAGGGCCCATCAAGAGTCCCACCCTTGTGAGACACTGTCTTTCCCCCTCCCTACAGCCATCAATTGCCCAAAGTTCCTTAGGTTGGATGGGGATTTATTTTAGCTTCTTAGAAAATAACATTCAGATTCCAATCCCAGCTTTATGAAAAGCCCATTGTGTTTGTTTCCAAATTACAATGGTAACAACAGAAATGATGAGAAAATAACCTGAGTACAGATTCTCTACTTTTAGCATCTTCTCCTGAATCATTTTTACAGGCATGTCATTTTAATTTGTAGCACTTTTAAAATTATTCACCTACATTGAGATTTTTTTCAAGTATGCATCTGAGCTTTATTAAAAAAGAAATCTCTTTGCATGCATATTTCATTAGTCTTATGTGACATTTAAAGAACTTGCATAATTTCAGGAATTAGGCAAGTGGCACAAGCAAGCTTGGGAAAAAACATGATTGGCTGTTCATAAGGTGCCATAGATCTAATCTGGAATGCCCCCCAAAGGCCCATGTGTTAAAGGCTGTGTACTCAGTTTGATGCGTCTGTGAGATTGTGAAACCTTTAAGAAGTGGAGCTGGGCTTAGAGAGATGGTTCAGCAGTTAAGAGCATTAGCTGCTCTTGCAGAAGACCTGGGTTTGATTCCCAGCACCCACATGGCAGCTGACAATTACTTATAATTCCAGTTCCGGGGATCCAATGAACTCTTCCTGCCCTGCAGACGTTTCACATACAGGTACACTTACATACATGCAGGCAAAACACTCAGACACATAAAAATAAAAATTAAAAAAATACATTTTTAAAAAGAAGTGGGATAATGGGAGGTCTTCAGGTGACTGAAGGAATGTCCTTGATGGGGGACCCTGATGCTCCAGGATCCTTTCTTTTCCACACCCCTGCCTAGTATTGAGTGGCTTTGCTCTAATATGTGCTCCTGCCATGATATACAGGACTAATGATCGTGAACTGAAAATGACAAAATCATGTGCCAAAAAACCTTTTTTCTTAATAAATTGATTGTCTCAGGTATTGTTATAGTAGTAGAAGGCTAACCAACTTAAGGACAAAACTTAATTCTTGGGATAGAAAGCTCCTTACTCTTTAGTAATTTATGTAGACCTATGAATAACAGGCATCCATACAGCTACCTAGGCTACCTAAGCTCAGCACGACCCATTTCCATCTGTGAACTACTGTCAATGGTAAGAATTATCAGAAATGACAGTATACAGAAGAACATAGCTGCCTGCTCACATTTTATGTACTGATGGGCTGGTAGTTTGGGTCATTAGCTCCCAACAAACACAGGCTCCAAGTTTTTAGTCTCCTCCTTTGCTGCTTGCAGGGAAAATACACTTTTCAGCTTGTAAAATTAACCTTTAGCTGGATGTGGGAGGAAAAGGGAGAAGAGATGGGGATGGGGGGTGTTTCTTCAGGTGTTGCTTGGATGCACTGAGTCAATGCAGTTAGCTATTTTCAGCTCTAATGTGTTTCCCCAAGCAAAATCTAGACACAATTCTGAAGTCCTCTCTGAGTCTCTTTGGCAATACAATACTTGCATGTGTCCTTTTGTGTACTGTCCAAATCAACAATGGTGTCTCTGCCAATTGCTGTGGGTTCAGCTATTATGTGAGCACATGAAATAGCAACAAAAATAGAAACTCCAATTAAAAGATAATGCTACACCAGCTCATTCTTGCTCCACATTTACTCTTCTTGTATAAGCTCGGTGACACCAAAAGAACCCTGGAAGAGAGCGCAGAGCACCCTATTAAGCCTGCTGCATCGCTCCCTTCCCCAATGCATTGAAGTAGCAGTTAAAGTTCCTTCACTGGATCTAGGAAGAATTGATACAAATGAAGCCAATGATTACACTATGGTGAAGAGGGATTTTTATTTAAATAAACACAGACATTGAAAATCTGTATGCATTACTGGAAATTGTAGACAGTATGCATCAGATATTGATAAACCATTTTTATTCAAGTTTTTTTGATTGATTTATTTTTATGTTTTGTATATGTATGTGTTGCCTGCATGTATGTAAGTGCACCTGTATCATGCGGAGCCTGTGGAGGCCAGAAGAGGGCATCAGATTCCCTAGAACTGGAGTTAAAGACAGTTGCTAGCTGCCATGTATTAGGAATCAAATCCAGGTTCTCTGGAAGAGCAGCCAGTGCTCTTAGCCATTGAGCCATCTCTCTACCCCCAAGAAAACCATTTTATTATAAACCAAAGCTGCTGATATTTTCCCATTGTGTGTTAGAAAAATGTTCATAAATTTTAATTCTATGGCTATACATTTGCCTACTGCCAGTTTACAACCATTGAATAAAAAAACTATGCTTAAAATTGTGAGACTATAAACACACTCATTTGCAAGAAGCCTAGCTCATTAATGTCCTTTAAAAATTGTCATGAGTGGGCCACCAAGATGGATCAGTGGGCAAAGCCACTTGCTGCCAAGCCTGATGACTGAGTGTGACCTCAGGATCCACATGGAGGAAGGAGAGAATGAACTCCAGCAAGGTGTCCTTCTGACCTTCACACATGAGCCAAGACACATGTGCACCTTCACCCCCCTCCAACCACCACCACACAAAATAAATATTAAATAAATGTAATTTTAAAAAATGTCATGCACATATTAACATGCAAAATTGCCTAACTCATCACTGAGACCAAGTTCCAATTAACATAAAATACCCTTACCACATTTCATAACAAGAAACTGAAGAGTAATTATGTTGAATTAAAGTTCTCATATTTGGAAGAGCAATACATTTTATTTCATTGAAAACATCTTTCTTGTTTATTGACTCACTATAAAATATAAAAATCCAATGCAAAGAAGTCAGAGAATCCAGAAAAATTTAAAGTGACACTACAAACAAATTATAGCCCTACCACTCAGAAACGACTACTCTTAATGTGCTGGTAATTATCATTTCAGATTTTTATTTTGGTGCCGAGGCTTGAACTAGGGCCTTGGTGACTAGGCTTGAGTTCTAGCACTGAGCTATACTCCTAGTCCCTAAGGCTTTCTTTTCGTGAGCTACACACATATGCACACACATTTGTTGGAATGAATGATGTCATAAAAATATTTGGTTTATTTTTACTTTTAGCCATATAGCAAGCACAATGTTTGTTAATAAATTTAAATGCAGCTCCTCATTTATAATTACTGCATAGTTATTCAAAGTGTATGCTATATTCGCTTGCTTAACATGTCATTTAGCTTTTGTCATTTGGATTGTTTCTTAAAGTGATTTTTAAAACTAATTATTTTAGCATTTTTAGCTCAAAAATTGTTTTGAAATTTCAAATACCCTGTAAATGTACTATTTGAAATTTACAAGAAGCACTTAAAATTCATTTTTTCTACATTTTTGCTTTAGATTATGACTTATTTTCATATTTTCACAGGCCTTCTCTTTTAGCTTATGTAAGATACACATGGAAATTTAGGTCAGTGTGTTGACAAAGATCACATGTACTAGGCCTGTACAAGCAGTTCTCCTCCTCAAGGGAAGTGAATTCTAGTATCAATCACTGCCTTCTTTCTTTTTTAAATCATTTATTATTTATTTTTAGCTAAGTGTATGTATATGTGTCTATGTGGAAGTGTGTATTCATGGGTACAGGTGCCCTAAGAGGCCAGAAGAGGGTGTCTGATCCCCTAGATCTGGAGTTACAGCAAGTTGTGAGTTGTCAAACATGGGTGCCAGGAACTGAACCCATATCCTCTACAAGAGCAGTATATATACTCTTAACATCGCCCCCACAAGCCCTCTCTCCAGCCTCCACTGACTTCTTTCTTAAGGGAAGAGAGTACTAGCATTTTTGCCCTCTGGCACATGTGTCCTTGTTATGGGATGTTAAAATAGAAATTTACAACGAGAAACATGATATAGTAGAAAGAAAATTCTGTTTAATATACCTCGTTATTTTATATATCTATTTATATCTAGCACCAAACTGAGGTGTCAGATCATTGTGGGCAACATTTACAAAAAACACCCCCCCAAAAAAAAACCCCAGTTTTTTATTTTAGTTTTTTTTCAATATAAATTTTATTGAATTTTTTTGAATTTTATACAATACATGCTAATCATATTTAGATTAATCATATTTAGATGACACCCACCCCTATATGCAACCCACAGCCCCTCCCACTGAATTTCATGCGTTTGTGAATTTTATACATCTTAATTATATTTAGATCCCCCCTTCCCTATATGAACTCCCCATAGCCCCTCCCACTGTATTTAATGCATTCTGCCATATATGTTAAGGCCCACTGAATCAAATTTGTGTCCCCAGATGTCTCTCGGTGTCAGTTCATCTACTGGAGCCTGGTCAACCTACCTAGCATCACTCCCTTAAAGAAGACCAGCTCTCCCTCTATTGGACTATTGGCAGTAATGAACTGTCAGTAGTCCCTCAGCTAAGGTTGAGGCTTCTTGCCCATTTCCCCAGTTCTTTTCTGGGTTTTTGCCTGCTTTGAGTTTGCATAGGTCCTGTACATGCTGTCACCATTGCTATAAGTTCATATGAATACATTGCCAGAAGTCTAGAAGCAAGGAAACTCTGTTTCCTTGTGATCATCGACCCCTAGCTCTGACAATCTTTCTGGACCCTCTTCTGCAATAGTCCCTGAGCCCCGGGTGGATGAAGTTCAATGTAAGAGTCCTATCCAGAGACACAGTTTTCAGTCTCTTATATTCTACATTTTGGCCAATTGTGGCTTTCTGTATTAATCACCCTCTATTGCATCAGGAAGCTTTACTGTTGAGAGTTGAGAGATGTATTGATAGTCTCTCTGTCCTCCGTTCTGCTATATTCTGTGAGCCTTTGGTGTAGAGGTTTCATTGTAAATGTGTCACTTAGGCACTTAGGATCGGGTATCTGACATACACTTATTCTCTGTGTTTGACCAGTTGTGGAACTCTGAAATAGTCTCCATCTTCTGGAAAAAGAAGCTTCTTTGATGTGGGTGACAGGCATACTGGCCTGTAAACATAAGGATACATATTTAGCATATAGTAAGGAATTGCATTTGTCTAAGGATGTGACAGACATAGGGTTTTCTCTAGGATCACAGCTGGGTAGGATCATTGATCCATTTGTAGTTAACTTTTGTGTAGAGTGCTAGATAAAGGTCTAATTTTATTCTTCTACATGTGAAGGTCTAGCTTTGCCAGTGACATTTGTTAAAGGTGTTGTTTATCCTCCAGTGTGTATTATCAGCAACTTTGTCTGTCGGGTGGCTGAAATTGCACCCACTCATGTCTGGGTCGTCTATTTTGTCCTATTGATATACATATCTGTTTTGGTGCCAGTACCATGCTGCTTTTATGACTATAGCACTGTAATATAGCTTGAGATCTGGTGTGGAAATTGTGCTAGATAGCTTTAGTTGTCAACTTGACACACCTGGTTGCAGGGAACCTCAACTGGGGAATTTTCTTTGGATTGGCCTGTGGCTATGTCTGTGGGGCATTTTCTTGACTGTTGAGTGATGTTCAAGGGCCCAGCCCACTGTGGGTGCTGCCACCCCTGGTAGGTGGTGCTGTATTATATAAGAGAGTAGGTTGAACACCATCCATGGGACTATACCAGTAATCAGCATTCCTCCATGGTCTGTGCTTTAGCTCTTTCCTCCCAGTTCTTGCCCAGAGCTCCTACCCTGGGCTCCCTCAGTGATGAACTGTAACCTGGGAGATATAAACCAAATAAACCTTTCCTCCCCAAGTTGGTATTGGTTAGAGTGCTTGTCACAGCAATTGAAAGCAGATTAGAACAGAAAATGGTTTCAGGAGTGGGGCACTGCTGCGACAGATCTGTCCTTGTTGTTTTGGGGAGGATTGTGGAAGTGTTTGGAACCTTGGACTGGAAAAGTCATTGAGTGCTCAGAGCTTAGTGGGCTGTTGCTGTGGAGCTTGGAACAGTTATGCTGAAGAGAAATATGGGTGACAGAGGCCTTGCTTGTGACATTTCGAGGGAAGCAAAGACTTATCGGGTCTGTTCGTGTGGTGTTTTGAATTGAGAATCTGCGGTTTCTAGTTGGCTTGGACCAAAGGATCAACTGTGATTAGTAAGAAACCATTACCACTGAAGTAAAACCTGAGATGTAAGTAACAAGAGACCAACATCTTGGAGGTGAAATATGGTAAGTATTTCCTCAGAGTTAGTGCACAGAAGCTGTGGTCCATAGGCAATCTAATGCTCTATCTCAAGCTGGAACCATAGCTCAATTATGTGTAAGAGTCTCCTGCATGGTTCTGGTGTTGAAGGACTTAAAGGGTCATTGAGAGAATCTGAGGATTTGTTCACTGAGCAGCCAGGAGAGCACATTGGTGAAGGTTCAACCTCAATTTCAGTGAAGCCCCCAATATATTGGAGATGACAAGGACCATGGGATGACCACCAAGGTCAGTGGCAGTTGTGGAGTATAGCCAACCTGAGCTTACAAGTCAAGCTGTGTGTGCTTTAGATGACACAGCCAGAGAAGTGAAGTTGCCCAAGCCTTTGGGAGCCCAGATCATGAGTGAGCCCCACATGTCCAGCACTGAACTACTTCACTGGACTTTGGTTTTGATTAAGTGTGCTGGATCTTTCCCTTTTTAAATAAGACGGTACTTGCTTGATTTGGATTTTATGGGAACCCATAGTTAAAAGACATTTTTTTAATACAGAAAATTTTAGTTTCAATTCATAGAATCAGAAAACTAGATATCAGAAAATAAACCCAGTATTGATATATCTCCTATAAGATCCTTGAGAGGTAAGCATTAAGGCTCTGGTTAATTTATAAGGTTCAAAGCTTTATAACTGTTATGTATTTATAATATATCAATTTTTTTCAAACAATACATTCTGTTTTATTTTATGGAATACATTCTTAGATTTAATTTATTCAAACATTATAAGTACATAATGCTGTTATAGTATAATTACCACTTTTATATAGTAATTCTTCTTTTAAAAATCCTAATAAGTTTATTGGACTGCCTAACAGAGCATAGGGTGGAGGTTTATTTACAGAATAGTGGGCACCCCCCATTTACGGCTGCCCTGCAAAGCCCACACTCAAATATAGAACCTGTGACTTCATGGTGTTTTCGGCTTGTATATCTTTAGCCTCTTCCCCCACATGCAGCTAAGGTCGACTGATTGGATGGGAGGGGCAGCTGACTCCCCCCTTGATGAGTGTGAAAAGGAGGTATGGCTATAGCTTGCCAGCATAGTGGTCAGAGGACGCTTCCAGGCAACACTCCACCCCTGCCTCTGGCTCTTACATTCTTTCCACCAACCTCTTCCACAAAAGTCCCTGAGCTTTGGAGGGGTGGTAGGTGTGGGATGATCTTTTTCCCATTGTGACAAGGCACTGAACTTTCGGGTCTCTGCATCATCTGTTTTCCATGGGCTGTTGGCCCATTTCAGTGGGATTCCATCTACTATAAAAACACAAGCAGCAAGAAGCAAGAACATCTAAGCGGTGGCTGCTATAATAACTTAACCTATGGATGTACACACCAATGCTTGGATGGTTTATCAGGTGTATCACATTCAGCTAACAAAGCAATTGCAGTGGCTTCCCACTACCTATATTCTTCCATGCCACAGGGGGTTGGCCTGGTCTACAGTACCAGATGTGTGTTCTACCCCTGGGAACAGGCATTATATCCAATAGAAAATTTACTGGTTGTACATACACTAGATGCACAACTATTGCGCCAGCAAGAACATCTTGTTTGGCATGTTGATAGTGCAACACATGTGTCCATCCTTTAGCAGAATTGTAGAGGACAATTCTCCCCCAGCCATCTGCATATCACCAATAACAATCAATTAGAAAAAGAGTACAGGGAAACCCTCCCATTCACAATAGCTGCAAAATAATAATAATAATACATAAAATCTCTTTAAAGAAAGATTGAGGAAAACACCAGAAGATGGAAGGACCTCCCATGCTCATGGATTCAAAGAATTAATATTGTGAAAATGACCATCCTACCAAAAGCAATCCCAATAAAAATTTCTATGACATACTTGACAGAATTAGAAAATAAATCCTTAAATTTGTATGGAAGTACAAAAGACCCCAGATAGCTAAAGCAACTCTGAGCACAAAGAACAATGCTAGGGGGATTACCATATCAGATCTCAAAGTATTCTACAGAACTATAGTCATAAAACAGCATGGTATTGGTAACACATAGATCAATGGAACATCATTGAAATTCTCTAAACCTGAGTAAATGAAATTTCAGCCACCTGATATTTGACAAAAGTGCCAAGAACACACAATGGAAGAAAGACAGCATCCTCAACAAATGGTGCTGGCACAATTGGACCTCCACCTGTAGAAGAATGAAACTAGATCCTTATCTTTCACCTTGCACAAAAGTCAAATCCAAATGGATCAAACACCTCAATGTGAAACTGGAAATCCCTGAGACTATCAAAAGGGAATATTGGCAGTAACTTACAAGATACAGGTTTAGGAAAGAATTTTCTAAATCAGACAGCAATTGCTTGGGAATTAAGGTCAACAATCAACAAGTGGGACCTCATTAAACTAAAAAGCTTCTGTACAGCAAAAGAAACAAGAAAGTGAAGAGAAAACCCACAGAATGGGAAAAATATCTTCACCAGTGACACATCTGACATAGGTTTAGTATTAAGGAATATATAAAGAACTCAAAAAACAAAGAAGCAAGAAAGCAAATGACCCAAATAAAGGATAGGCTAAATATCTAAACAGAGAGTTCACAAAGGAAGAAATAAAGATGGCTAAGAAACATTTTTTAAAAATTCAACATTGTTAGTAATTAGAGAAATGCAAATTAAAACCACCTTAAGGTTTCACCTTACTCTAGTCAGACTGGCTAAAATCAAGAGAACAAATGATACCAAATGCTGGTGAGGATGTGGAGAAAGGGGAACACTCATTCACTGCTGGTGGGATTGCAAAATTGTGGAACATCTTTGGGAAAAAAGTGTGGAGATCTCTTAAAAAATTAAAAATGAACCTAACATATGACCCAGTTATACCACTTCTTGTCATATACCCAAAGGACTCATCCTATTATAGAGACACTTGTACAACCATGTTTGTTGCTGCTCTTTTCACAATAGCTAAGAGGTGGAAGCAACCTAAGTGTCTCTCAACTGACGGGTGGTTAAGATGTGGTATATTTACACAATGGAGTTCTACTCAGCAGTAAAGAAAGATGAAATAATGAAATTTGCAGGTAAATGAATGGATCTAGAAACGGTTATACTAAGTGAGGTAACAGAGTCAGAAAAACACAGAGTCAGAGAAACAAAAGATGTACATTCTCCCTCATGTGTGGATCCAAGCACCAAACCCTTATAAGTGAGTACATATCCTGATGCAACTTCAGGAACCAGGAATATAGAAGGGATCCAGGGAGGTTAAGGAAAAGAAGGAACCTGAGAGAGAAGAATAGCAGGAGAAACGTGTTACTAAGGGGGAAATATGTAAAAAGTGGGTAGTTAAAGGGAAAGGGGGAAGGAGGGCTTTACAAGCTTGAAAGACTTTTAAACTGAACTTTAAAGTGTTTGGATATTTTAAGAACTGTGGGTCTTTTAAAGTTATACTGTTTTATGTTGTGACATTAATATTAATGTCATACCTTAGGATTAAAAAATGGAAAGGTTGCGGTTTAATTGCAGTGTCAAGCTGACAAGGGGTCAATTGTGCTGAATAGCTTTATTTGTTAACTTGACACACCTTGGTTGAGGGAGCCTCAGATGGGTAATTGCTTCCATTGAACTGGCATATGGCCATGTCTGTGGAGCATTTTCTTGATTGTTGAGTGATGTGGAGGGCCCAGCCCACTGTGGACAGTGCCACCCCTGGGCAGGCAGTTCTGCATTATATAAGAAAGTAGGTTGAGCACGGGCCAGGGGAGCAGGCCAGTAAGCAGCTATTCTCCATGGTCTGTTTCATGTTTCTGCCCTGAGTTCCTGCCTTGGCTTCCTTTGATGAAGGACTGTGCTTGTAAGGCAAATAAACTCTTTCCTCCCCAAGCTGGTTTTGGTTAGTATTTTTTATCCCAGCAATAGAGATTCTAACTAGAACAGAAACCCCCCAACATTGCCCTTTGTGCTCAGGATTGCTTTGGCTACCTAGGGTCTTTTGTAATTCCATATGAATGTCAAGATGCTTTTTCCTAATTCTGGGAAGAATGTCATGGGAATTTTGATTGGCATTGCATTGAACCTTTAAACTGCTTTTGATATGCTGGTTATTTTCATAATATTAATGCTACCAATCCATGAGTACAGAAGGTCTTTCAATCTTCTTTTGTCTTTCTCAATCTCTTTCTTCAAAGATTTAAAAATGTTGTTGTAGAGATTGTTAATGTTTTTGATTAGGTTTATTCTTAGACATTTTAAGCTATTCTGAATGGAAGTGTTAACATGAACTCTTTCTCCAATTGTTTATTATTGGTATAAAGAAAGGCCAGTGATTTTTTTGCCTCACTACATAGCCCTGGCTCGCCTTGCACTTGTTACGTAGACCAGGTATGTCTAAAATTCACAGAGGTCCACCTCCCTCTGCCTCAGTGTGCTACACATTCTGCAGAAAATTTGTTTTCAAACTTTTTGGTCCCTCACATAGGGGCTACAAAGAGTGTAGATGTAGAGAAAGCAAGACCTTGGAGCCAGTTCAGATCCCAGAGAAGAAGAATTCCTCAAAGAGGTGATATGACCCCCCCCCCAAGGTGAGCATCTGGGTAATGGCTGGAGACAGAGTCACTAGCCAAATAAATGTATGTCCTGTGTCATGAGACTTGAGTCTGCCAGAGCCTACAAAGATATTACTAAAGAGAAAGGGTTGGCAACTATTCATCTAGCACCACAGAGTCCTGATTTAAAGTGGAACATATGTATGTGTGAATAAAAAGCAAAAACCCACCTCTCTACCATCACCATCCCCTCAGTTTGACAGACCAGGTTGTGCCTAGTTGGGGATGGAGTACAATAATCATGTTCAAGTATGTCACTGACATTGAGGACTGGTCGTACTAACTTCCAAACTGAGGCATTGTTCAAGGTGGGCATAATGCTGTCTACCACAGAATTAATTGGACTTATCTATAGATTCACCCAGTGATAGAGAATTTACATTAAATGGAAACATATTTAAAAATTGAATTATCTTGAGTATATCCTTTGAATGACACATGTTCATGAGGTCGGTTGATTGCCTGCCTGTTAGTGCCTTTCAAAAGAAAATCGGGGAACTCCACTGCAGACTTGGCTGCTAACAATAGCAATAATTGGTGTATATGTGTGTACTATTGTTTATATGAGAGTTTGTGTATGTATGTGTGTGTGTGCATGTGTGAGTGTGCATGTGTGTGTGTGTATTTGAGCCTTGATGTGTCCTTCAAGTACTCTTAAAGACAAATGCAGAGCTTTAAAAAAGGCTAGAATGCATGGTATATTGTGCTTAGATATTTTATTGTACTATATCATATATGAAAAGGAAAAAAAGTAATAATGCATTTGTTGTGGAACAATTCAGAGACATTAGTCATTTTTGTACATTTTTAATTAAATTTTTGTGTATTTCATACAAAACATCTTAATCATCTTTATAACTCTCCCCAGTCTGCACCCTTCCATAACTACCCCCACACTGAATTTCATGCATTCTGTCATTTATGTTAAGGCTTCTCAAGTCAAGTTAGTATATACAGCCATCCCTCAGTGCAAGTTCATCCAATGGGGTCTAGTCAGCCTACCTACAGTCACTCCCTTTAAGAAGATCAGCTTTCCTTCACCAAGAAGTAATCAACTGCCAATGGTTCTTCAGCTCATATTGGGGCTTGCTGCCCATTTCTCTGGCTCTATGCTGTGTTTTTGTCTGCTTGAGTTTCTACAGGTCTTGTACATGCTCACCCAATTGCTGTAAATTTATATGAACAAGGTCCCAGGATCCTGTAAAGCTTTGTTTCCATAGGGTCATGCACCTTCTCCCCTGGATCTTATAGTCTTCCTACCCCCTCTTCTGTTATGGTCTTTGAGCCCTGGGTGGGTGGAGTTTAATATTGGAGTCCTGTCCAAGGACACTCATTCTGCAGATGCTTTAGCCATTTGTGGGCATTTGTGTTCATTGCCCTGTGTTTCATGAAGGAACTTCTTAATGAGTTGAGAGAAGCATTAGTATTCTCTCTACCCCTTGTTCCACTATGTTCTGTGAGTCTTTGATGTAGATGTTCCATTGTAGGTGTGTCACTTAGGGTTGGGCATTCCACAGACACTTAATCTTTGTGTGTGACCAGTTGTAGAACTCTGTAATAGTCTCTGTCTGTTGCACAAGAAGCTTCTTTGATGAGTGGTGACTAGCATGCTTGTCTGTAAATACAAAGATCCATATTTGGAATATAGTAAGAAATTACACCTGTCTAAGGATATGATGGCCTTAGGAATTTCTCTAAGATCTATGTCCTCTCTAGCCATATGTATTTGGCTATGTTTACAGTACCAAACATGAGTTCCCTCCCACTGAATGGGCTTTAAATCTAATTAAGTAGCTGTTAATTACCCCCGAGATAAAAAGTACCACTACTGCCCCAATACAGTTTTCTGTGCCAGTCATTGTTATGGTTATTAGGCCTTAAAGTTGGAGTTGGTATTCTACCTTAGCACCTTAACTAGTGTCCTTCAAATCTGAGAGTTAGACTTCAGGGAGGGGGCTTCCAGGTCAGTTTCAGCTCCATTGCTCAAAGAACTGTGTCTGGTGTATGTCCCGTCTTCAGCAAAAAGGTCTTACTTTCAAGTTCTGGGAGGCAATCAAGGACTGAGGCAATAGCCTGTGTAATTTTGGGAGTCTCTTGGACTACCCTGGTTAACAACTTGAAAGGAGTTTTCTCCTGTCTGGCACTGTTTCTTGTTATATAGTCTTCAGCTATACACATGGACACATGTAGATATTGTGTGTGTAAATTTTCAGTAGGCTTTCAAAATAATACATTTCCCTCACCAGCTAAGCATTATTTATCTCTCTTCTCTCTTTCCCTGTATAACCATCTCCAGTTAATGTATTCCCATTTTCCCCATTTCTAAACCTTTGATAATGCCTGTCTGCTATGGTCCCCCCTCTCTTGAGCTTCTTTCTCTTTGCTCCCATGATTCTTTGTGTAACCTTCCCTCTTCCCCTCCCATTTAAATATCCCCATTTTACCATTTTCCCCTTGGTAACAGCTTTCACCCATTGTTCCTCTCTCTCAGGTGCTTTCTTTCCCATTATCTCCCTGGTTCCCTTCCATTTTCCTGGCTCCTGCATTTACATAAGGATATGCACTCACATATAAGGATTTGGTGCTAAGGTCTGCAAATGATGGAGAACCTACATGGTTTGTTTTTCTGAGTCTGTGTTACTTCACTTAGTATAACAGTTTCTAGTTCCATCCATTTATCTGCAAATTTCATAATTTCCTCCTTTACCGCTGAATAGAACTGTATTGTTTAAATGTACTACATTTTCATTATCTGCTTGTCAGTTGAGGGACACTTAGACTCCTTCCATTTCTTAGCTATCGTGAAAAGAGTAACAACAAACATGGATGAACAATTATCTCTGCAATAGGATGAGTCCTTTAAGTGTATGCCAAGGAGTGTTATAACTGGATTATATGATAGGTTCATTTTTAATTTTTAAAGAGCTCTCCACACTGCTTTCCACAGTGGTTGCAAAAGTTTTCAAACCCACCATTAGTGAATGAGTGTTCCCCTTTCCCCACATCTTCTCCAGCATTTGATATCACAATATCACATTGTTCTCTTGATCTTAGCCAGACTGAATGGGGTAAAATGAAATTTTTTTGGTCTTTTTGAGGCAGAGTCTCCCTGTAGCCCCAGCTGCCCTGGAACTCACTATGGGGACCATCTTAAAGTAGTTTTAAATTGCATTTCCCTAATTGCTAAGGATGTTGAACACTTTTAAAGATGTTTCTTAGCCATATTTATTTCTTCTTTTGAGAACTCTGTTCACATCCATAGACTTTCTTTTTAACTGAGTAATTCGTTCTTTTGATTCTTTGTTTTTTGAGTTCTTTGTTACTCTGAATATTAAACCTCTGTCAGGTGTGTCACTTGCGAAGATTTTCTCCCACCTTGTGGCCTCCCTCTTCAATTACTTGGTTGTTTCTTTTTCTGTACAGAAGCTTTTTAATTTAATGAGGTCCTACTTGTTGATTGTTGACCTTAATTCCTGAACAACTGATGTCCGATTTAGAAAGTCTTTTCCTAAACCTATATCTTGTAGGGTATGGCCTATGTTTTATTCTAACAGTTTCAGAGTTTTGGATTTCACAATTAGGTCTTTGAACCATTTGGAGTTGACTTTTGTGCAAGGTGGAAGAAAAGGGTCTAGTTTCATTCTTCTTCAGGTAGAGATCCAGTTTTGCCAACAACATTTGTTGAAGATGCTTTTTTTCTTCCAGTGTGTGTTCTTGGCACCTTTGTTAAATATTAGGTGGCTGAAGTTGCATACTTGTTTTATTGCTCTAGCAATGAGCATACACTCGTTTTGGATCTTCAATTAAGTTCTATTGATCTATGTTTCTGTTTTTGTGCCAGTACCTTGGTGTTTTTATGACTATAGCTCTGTAATATGGTTTGAGATCTGGTATGGTTGCCTCTCCCGACTTCCAGTATTGCTATTTGTGCTCAAGATTGCTTTAACTATTTGGAGTCTTTTATGATTCCATAAGAATTTTAGGGTTATTCTTTTCTAATTCTGTGAAGAATGTCATGGGTTTTTAAAAATGGGATTGCATTGAATTTATAGATTTCTTTTGGTAGGATGGTCATTTTCACAATATTAATTCTTCCAATCCATGAGTATGGGAAGTCGTTCCATTTCCTGATGTCTTCCTCAATTTCTTCTTCAAAGATTTAAAATTGTCATTGTAGAGATCTTTAATGTATTTGGTCAAGTTTATTCCTAGATATTTTTTGAGGCTTTTGTGAGTGGGAGGGTTTCCATGTACTCTTTCTCTGATTGCTTGTTTTTGGTATACAGAAAGGTTGCTCCATTTTGTAGATTGATTTCATAACTTACTACTTTGCTGCAAGTATTAATCATTTCTAGGAATTTTCTGGTGGAACTTTTGGCATCTCTTATGTATAATGCCATATCATCTGCAAACAGGGATAACTTGACCTCTTCTTTCCCAATTAATATTCCTTTAATTTCCTTCTCTTGTTTTATTGCTCTAGCAATGGTTTCAAGCACTATATTAAAAACAAGTGGAGATAGTGGACAGCATTGTGTGGTTTCTGATTTTAATGGGAAAGCTTCCAGCTTTCCTCCATTTAGAATGATGTTGGCTGTGTGTTTGTTGTATATAACTTTAATTATGTTAAGCTATGTTCCCTCCAGTCCAATTCCCTCTGGAACTTTTAACATAAATGCATGTTGGATTTTGTCAAAGGCTTTTTCTGAATCTATTGAGATAGCCATGTGATTTTTGTCTTTAAATCCATTTATATTATTTTATTCATGTTTATTTTTTATTTATATATTATTTATTTATTTATTTATTCACTTATTTATTTGGTCTTTTTGTGACAGGGCCTCCCTGCAGCCCCAGCTGACCTGGCGCTTGCTATGTAGACCAGTCTGGCCTTGAACTCACAGAAATCTTTCTGCCTTTGCCTCCTGAGTGCTGGGATTAAAGGCATATGACATCACAACTGGCTCATTTATGTGATCTATAACATTTATTGACTTACTTACATTGAACCACCACTGCATCTCTGAAATAGAACTGACTTGATCATGGTGGATGATCTTTTTGATGTGCGTATATATGCAGTTTGCAAGTATTTTGTTGAGATTTTTTGCATCTCTCTTCATTAAGGATATGGGTTTATAGTTTTTTTCTTGTGGTTGTGTCTTTACCTGGTTTTGATGTTAGAGTGTTGCTGGCTTCATAAAAGGAGTTTGAGAGTTCTCACTCTGATTCTATCTTTTTGAATAATTTAAGTGGTATTGGTTGTAGATATTCTTTAAATGTCTGGAAGAATTCTCCTGTAAATCTACCTGGGCCCGGGCTTTTTTGAGTTGGGAGGTTTGTATTACTGTTTCAATTTTCTTATTTGTTATATATCTGTTTATGCTGTTGAACATATTATTGTGGTTTTTCATATTAGTTTTGTTGTGGGTTTGGCATGTGGATTTTTTTTTGTTGCTTGTGATTCTGACAAAATCACAACAACAACAACAACAAAAATCCACATGCCAAATCCACAATGAAAAACTAATAATATGAAATGCAAGCCTTCCCTTGTTGAGTTGAAGTCTGATTCTGCTTTATTATTGATGTACATTGGTTGTGTTATGATTAGGTATAAAAACCTGGTTGGTCTAGGCTTTGGGTTTGCTTTTGATTTTATCATGGGGGGGGGACCAGATGGCTCCAGTCAGGCTACTCAGGGGCTCTCCAGGAGGGCGAAATGGCTCTAGCTAATTAGGAGTACTTCAGAAGTCTCAGATGGATAGTGCCAAAGTCCAAGGAGAGGAGATGGGAAATGGACATGCTGGTTCCTACTAGTCAACAGGGAAGCCCTTTAACAGTGGGAGGGGCTGTAGATGGTCTCAAAGCAAGGGGATGTGGGCACGACACAATTTGGCAAGCTCACCCCGCACAGCCCAAGTCAGGCATGAGTCAGGCAGTCTCCAAAGGTCTTATTGTTATTTTTGCATCATACTTATTAATTTACTTTAAAGACAGGTTGTTTACTCACATACAAAAAATCAGTTGGTAGATTAAGTCAAGAAACTAAGGGGAAAAAGAAGCTGATGGTGGTCTGGGAATAGTAAGTCTTTTGGGGACAATTTTTGCATAAGCTGACCACTGGGGCGTAGTGGAGAGTTCTACCAGGCAGTCTCTTTCTGAGTAAGCCAATTAGGGGCAGTAAAGAAAAAAATGTCCATTGTTCAAGAATGTATTCTCTAGAATACTTTGAAGGTTGGGCTTGGATCAGGTACACCATTCTTTTGGAACATCTATTGTTGGTCATTCTTCACCTCTTCACTGGTTAAACCATGCCTTTTGGTTCCATAGAATTCTCATTAGTATAACTTTCTCCCTCCCCTGCTTTTGTCCATTTGGCAACAAAGTCAATGTGTTTGTACTGAAGAAAAAAATCAGGCTTTTGATCTAAAATTGTTTTTTTTTAATTTTTTAAATTACATGTATGCATGTGCAGTGGGTCTGTACATGTGAATGCAGGTGCTCATGGGGGTCAGAGATATCAGATGCCCCAGACCTCAGATTCTCCAGCCTTGAGGTCTGGTTTGCCTACATTGAAAAGGGAAGAAATTTTTTTTTCTGAAAAACTCACACACACACACACACACACACACACACACACACACACACTTGAGAAAGTGAGAAGAGAATGAAAGGGACAAAAGAGATAAGATCAGTCCAGATTATACCCCCAGGAAAAGATTGGGAGGTTTTCTAAAGGTACCACTGTAATTTTGGGATGGATGCTGGGAGGCTGATTAGTTGACCTTGGGGAGGATTTGGGGCGTTTTTATTGTATGATGTAGTAATAATTCTTTGTCTTTTTTCAAGTGTCCCACAATAAAGGCTTAAACTCTTTTTAGTACTTTTGTAGATGTTCTGATAGCAGTGCTGCAGTAAGGAAAATAAAGAGTCAAATTTATTCCAGTTATACATGGTGAAGACTTGTTAGACCTTCAATAAAGACACTTGTTTTCTCTAACCCAGCATTCATTAAACTTAATTGATTACACTGCTCTATTTTCAGAGAATGTGATTTCATATATCACTGTTTGGAGCACACAGGAAAATGTGAATCTTGGCTCATATTATACATTAAGAATTTAAAAGTCCTCTCTTTTCATCTAAATTCAACTTAGCACAGCCATATACCATTTAATAGGAAAGGTTGACTACACTGGGTAGTGTCATCCTCACATTCATGTGCTTCCCAGAACCTCAGCATGTGAGTTTATTTGGAAATAGATTATGGATGTAATTAGTTAAGACGAAGAGATACTGGTGAAGGCTGAACTATGACTCTTGCCCTTATAAGAAGTCACATGCAAAGACAGATGTTCCGGGGAGAATGCCATGTAAAGATGAAGGCAGAGAAGATGAGAGTTACACATCCACACAGCCGCCGGGAGCATCTAGGCTGCAAGCTATACCAGAAGCTCAGAGAACAACTGGGGCTAATGTTCCCTCAGCTCCCTCCCAGGGGAGTGGGGCCCTGCTGGCACCTTGATTTTGGATTCCAGTCCACAACCTGAGAGAACTGAGGTCTGTTGTTTAAAAATAACCCAGTGTCAAAATTTGTTACAGAAGAAAATTGAAATGATGACCAACTGTGTCTCAAAATTTAAAAAGAAATATGACTTTAAAATTTTGAAAACACAAGACCACTTAACAATGAAAGGAAATGGACTACCAAGAGACTGTAAAATACAGACGAATGTTAATGTAATGGTAAGTGAAAAAAGCCAGATAAAAAGAGCTCATAAACTGTGAATTCATTGACATAAAGTTCCAGCAATGTAAACTAACCTATAGTTATGGAATGGCAAGGGGGTGGTTGCCTGGAACAGAGGCCCCAAGAGGAGCAATGGGGACCCAAGAGACAGTTTATGAAAAGGAAAGAGAAAATGTAGGTCAGGGAATGAGCTTGCTCTCTTAGTTGTATTTTAATAGTGTTTCATTGTGTGTGTGTGTGTGTGTGCACGCGTGCACGTGTGTGTGCCTGTGTGTGTGTGAACATATCAAAATTGTATACCTTAAGCCTGAAAAACTTGTACATTAAAAACATCTAATAAAGCTGCTCAAAATAAAGCACTTTGAGGACTTATTACTTCAAAACAGCCAAGAAAATATTGTGCAAGCTTGCATGGAGGACTGGCAAAATAGAAAACAAATGCTTCACTGCTGTATGCTCTCTTTCCCATTCTATTCTTGTCCTTAATTGAAAGCGGTAAAGCAAACACATTATTGAAGCAACTCTAATTATTTTCTCTGGACTAGTCTCTAGCAAATTAAGAAAAGGGAGCAGAGAAAGCCATTTCAGCCCTGAAATAACACTGCAGGATCTTTTCTTCTGAGCTAATCTCAGCATACAGCAAGTCCAAACTCTTCAATGACATTCATCATGAGCCGCCGTGAGGACATCCCCATGGTCAAGTTGAGATGAACCTTGGGAGATGCTCCTTCCCCTCACACTGTTGCTACGTTCATTTGCTCTCTCACTCTTCCTCCTGGCTTTAATTAAATGTCACAGCCGAAAGAGGCTCCTGAAACAGATTACTGGGACGCTTTCTGCTAACTCTATCTATCCTGTAAGACATGGGTAATAGTCAGGCTTTCTCCATAAAGGCTTTGTTTGCTTCTCCTGCCTTGGTGATTCCCCATGGCACTTAGTCTTGTTTATACTATGTAAATGAGCTCTTGGCCCATGCTGGTTTCTAATACTTTCATTTTGTGTGAAAGTCACTGTGATGCTCTTGACCTTTGGAACCATATGTCCCTGTGCTTTGAAATTCTCTTTTTCATTTCTAGAGTTCATTCCTATTATCTGGATGACTGTAGAAGTTTATAGACATATTCTGTCCATAAAGGACCTAGGGCTCAATATCAGCACAATTTCTTTTTCTCAAACATCCTTTCATTTCTTTCCTGGGTACACCACATGTTTGGTTGGAACTCTGCTCTGCAGTGTATGGGAGCTGATGACCTCAGATGTCTACTTCTGCATCTCTGGGATAGGGGAGGGGTTTCAATAAAGGCTGCTCTGTTCATTCAGGAAGTTTGGGCCTCAAACATCCCTCAGGAGGTCACTCAATAAATGAGACACATGAGAAGCTGCAGGAATACCATAGCTCCTTCACTGTCAGCTCAGCTAACTGGGGTTTCCACATGTTTTCTTGGAGTCCCCTGTTGGATGCAGTTCCAGCCTTCAACTGTCTTCATCGTATGCTTCAGAGAAGGCCACCTGAAACCAAGACCTTGTGTTGGACCCTGTTCTAGTTTGCTTTCTATTGCTGTAATAAAACACCCTGACTAAAAACAACCCAGGAAGGAAAAGGTCAGTTTGACTTATAGCTGTCACAGTGCATCATAGAAGGAACCCATAGAAGGAACCTGGAGGCAGGAACTGAAGCAGAGACCATGGGATGCATGCTGCTTACTGACTTTCTCAATTGCCTTCCTCATACAGCTCAGGCCCACCTGCCCAGGGATGGCACTGCCCCCAGTGAACTGAGTCCTCCTGTATCAATTGCCAATTAAGAAAATGCCTCACAGATATGACCACAGCCCCATTCAATGGAGGAAATTCCTTAACTGGGATTTCCTCTTCCCAGGGTCTCCAGTTTGTGTTAGTTGATAAAAAATAAGGAGCACAAAGCCCAAGAGGGAACTCTGCTCAATAACTTACTCTACACTTTTCACAGAGGCCCATTTCTTAAGGCTGACACTCTGTTAGACCTCTACCCACTGTCATATACTTGAGTGCTGCAAACTGTCTTCCTGAATTCCCTTCTTTCCAGAATGTATTTGCTGCAGGAGCAGAGAAGCACCTCTTCTGCTTCAGAGGGATGTAGGAGAGAAAACTCTTCAAGGAGACGGGTGAAGAAATTACAAAGAGTTCTTTAGCCATCGCCATGTGGTGAGTGCATTGCCCCCTGGCCCAGTACAAAATACTCTACCGTCTTGACCCTTCTCACCCCGTGACTTAGACCTTGGCATCAAAGGAGCAGGGGAAGGGCAGAGATGACAGAAATATCAGAGAACACCAAACCTTCCTCCCCTTCTACGTGCAAAGATTTTCTACAGGGGTGCACCACCCACAGTGGGCTGGGCCTTCCCACATCAACCATGAAGAAAATGCCACACAGACATGGCCACAGGATGATCCAATGAAGGACATTCTTCAACTGAGGTTCCCTCTACCCAGGTGTTTCAAGGTGACCCTGAAGGTATGCAGTACACTTGACTTGCATCTGATCTATCCTCATTGTAATCTCTAAAGGGACAACTCCAGAACATACACAATACATGTCTTATAACATTTTTCTGTTTTACCTAAGCTTTTTTCTCCAAATGCTGCGTGTGTATCCATATAGTTATTCAGTCAGGAATCTGGAAAATTCCCATCAATTAAAACAGTACTTTCTAAGTTTAATCTGTTGTATAGTCTATTCTTCATCTGACAGAAATACTACTTAGCTAATACTTAATAATAATACTTAATAATAATACTTAGCTAATACATTGGCTTGGGTTTTTCTCCATAGTTTCAGGCCCCTTGTTTTCCAGGTATCAAAGCAGAGGGAAGAGGGTTAATTAGCTGATAGGACTGTGCTCACCTGTAGAGAATGCGCCTGACTCTTAGACTACAGACTCATTATAAACACTGTCTCATACCTGAGATCAAGAGACCCAAGACGATCACAGATTGAACAGACCATCTATCTCAGAGTGGTGATGATAATCAACCTTAATTGCAACCTTGAGATTTTATTTGACCATATTATATTGTTTAGGAATTAAAATAATAAAGTTTTGCTTTTGGTTTTATTTGAGGATGTTCTGAAAAATTAAATTTGGAGTTACGTGTTTTTGTTATTTCTGGTATCAGAGGTCTTACTTAAATTTTTAAGAAAAATTTTATTGAGCTTTTGTATATTTCACACAATAGTTCTTAATCAAATTTAGACCCCCTCCCCAATGCATGCTCCCATACACACCCCCGCTGGACCTCATGCATTCCACCATACCTAGTAACTCCTATCCAGTGAAGCATTTGTATCCAGATGTCCTTCGGTGCAAGTTCATTCACTGGAGTCTAGTCAGCCTATCTAGAAATTGTAAGTAATGCCTACTCTCCCTACTGAAGAGTTCCACAACTAGTCACACAGAAAATATACGTTTGAGAGATGTCTAGTCCTAGGTGAAATATCTACAGGGGAACCTCTATACCTAAGGCTCATGGAACATAGCAGAACCGGGGATGGAGAGAATACTAGTGCATCTCTCAACTCTCACCAGTGAAGCTTCCTCATACAAAGGAGTGAGAGGCACACAGAAGGCCACAACGGGCTAAATTTTAAAAATGAGAGACTGCAGAGTGTGTGTCTTTGGACAGGATTCCTATATTAAAACCCAACCATGGCTCAGGGACCATTGTGGAAGAGGGGGCAGAAAGATTGTAAGAGCCAGGGTTGGTCCATGAATATAGAGAAACAGAGCCTTTCAGGCCACTGGAAGCTTGTATATGTGAACTTGAGGCAATGACAGCATCAAGGACAAGACCCATGCCAACTCAATCAGACAAGGGCCCAGATTGGAGCAAAGGAAATGGGCGGCGGGGTCCTAGCCTGGGACCTCTTGGAGACTGATTAAAAATTAAAAAAAAAAAACATATTTTTTTTTCTTTTTGAGAATTTCAAACAGTGCATTTGATCATATTCAGAGTCATCTCCCCTCTCCCCACCCCCTCCTTATTATACCTCACCCAGTTCACGTCGTCTATGATATTTTTAAGGCCTATGGAATCTAATTTGGGTCCTCAAATCTTCTTCACTGTGCATCCATTCCCTGTGCCTGATCAACCTACCAACATCACACCCTTAAAGAAAACTAACTCCAGCAACTGTTGGTTGTCAATAGCTACTCAACTGGGTTAGAACTTCTGGCCCACCTCCCCACCTCTGTGCTGGGATTTTGTCTATGTTGAACTTGTGTAGGTCTTGTGCATGTTTTCACAATTGCTGTGAATTCATATCACCAACCATCCGGCCATCTGGAAAACACTTTCCTTATATTATATACCACATATGGCTCTTACAATCTTTCTGCTCCCTTTTCTGCAATGATCCCTAAGCCTTGAGGGGAGAGGATGCGATATAGGCATCTCATTTAGGACTGAGCATTTCAGTTTCCTTTTTGCTGCATATCGACCAGTTGTGGGTCTCTGTGTTAATCTCCATTTGGAGTCCGTGCTGGCTAGCTTTAGCTGCCAACTTGACACTCCTGGGTAGAGGGAGCCTCAATTGGAGAATTGCCTCCATTGCACTGGCCTGTGATCATGTCTGTGGGGTATTTTATTGATTTTTGAGTGATGTGGAAGGATCCGGCCCACAGTAGGTGGTGCCACCCCTGGGCAAGTTGTTCTATATTGTATAAGAAAGCAGGGTGAGCAGGGGCCAGGGGAGCAAGCCAGTAAGCAGATGGCCTGTGCTTCAACTCCTGCCTCCAGATCCTGCTCTGAGTTCCTACCTGGGGCTCCCTGATGAATTGTGACCCAGGAGATATAAGCCAAATAAATCCTTTCCTCTCCAAGTTGGTATTTGTCAGAGTGTTTTGTCATAGCAATGGAGAAACAAACTAGAACAGTCATTTAATACTATGTAAACTTAGTGGGATAACTGTACTACAGGCTCCCCTATGGCCTGTGACCTGTCTAGACATGAGTTCCTAGGCCTGATAACAGTGCCAGGTATGGGTTCCATCCTTAGAAGGAAGCCTTAAATCCAAAAAACTGTTTTTATTTCTCCTGTAGGATAGAAGTTTTGAAAGACGCAGCTTTTGGTCTCTACGGTTGCCTAATTCTTCTTTATTCTACTTTCATTTGTTTCATCTTCTTGATCATCATTTAATGACAGAGATGGGAGAATTAAATTCACACAAGAAATACATTTGTCAATTTCTTCCAGTCTTCCAACAAATGTATCTATTTTAGAAACCGTTATTAATACCACATGAATTTATGTTCCTGTATCTGCTTTTGTGAATTAGAAACATTTACTGGTTTCTAGTGACTTCTTATACCACCGAAAATGTCTTGTCTTCAAGATGTATTTTGCGTAATATTAATACATGTTCGTCAATTCTCCTCCTGTAACTGTATTTGCATAAGTATCTCATATCACTTGTTTCAGGTGTCTACAAAGGCCATTTGCTTGACCTTTCAAAGGTTCCAGGCTGAAAATTAGAAACAATTTATTCTTTTGACATTTCTTTCATATGTGCAATTCTCCTTCTATGCCACCAACTCCCTCTCCTCCCAACAAGTCCCCCTCCCACTTTCATGTATTTTTGTTTTGTTTTTGTTTTGTGACTCTGAGTTTAACTAGGGCCACTCATCTGGGCATGGGTGTGGAGCCATGCACTGGAGCATGGACAACTCACCAATGGCTATGCCACTGAAAACAGTGACTCCCCCTCCTCTACCAGCCATCACCTGCCAATCAGGCTGCAAATTTTGTCAAAATTATATTGATTGCGATTGCTAGTGTGCTTGGATTCACATTTGTAGCTTACTTTTTATTTTAACATTTTCATGATTTTCTTTCATTTACTTTGCCTTTTTGAACTACTCCAGGTTTTGAAATTATATATCATATCTATTTCCCCTTCTTTACAACTTAAATGGTCACCCTAGTGATTTCCTTTTGCATATTTTAAATGTCTACTGAATTCTGACAAGTAGAACAGTGTACATGTGACAAGCACACCACTTACTGGCTTTCAACATGAATCCCTGGTGTAACCAATATCAAGGTCAAGAATAAGCACTTCACTCCAAGATGGCAGCTCATGTGTCCTAGAAAATAGCAAACGTATTGCATGGAAGTCTAACATTCAACAAATCCTTTTTGCTTCTTGCAATCAAATGAAGAGTTTACATTAGAGAGTTTTGCCACCAATCTCTGTCTCCTCACTTCTCTGCTGCTGTTGTCAAGGATTTAGTTTAACTTTATTTTAAATCTTACATTTGCTATGGCATGTTTACTTCTTGCTTATTATTCCTTCTTGCATCTAAGAGTTTCCAAACATCTTTTAATTCTGTTTAAGTGTTTATAGTTAGTATGTTGCCCAAAACTCTGCATTTTGCTTGTCTACAAGCATCTTTAAACTTCCTTTCCTCCAAATTCATTCCCTTGACTGTATAATTCTATGCTGACAGTAGTTTTACTTTTAGTGCTCTGAAAACTTCATTCTGTAGTCCTGTGACCCCCATTGTCACTGAAAGAGCTGCTCTCTGTCATTTGCCTTTTTCTGGTTATTTCTAAGATTTTTAGAAAGAGCTATAGAAAAATATTGTTTTACTAGGATATCTCTACATTGGAGTGTCTTTATTTATCCTGATTGGGATGAATATGCTTTATGCATTTGAGGCTGAATTTATTCTTTCGGCATTTCTCAGAATTTCTCAGCCAGTGTCACTTTGGTTATTGTTTCTGACCCATTTTCTCTTTGGATCTTGATCATGCTGTTGGACCTTTCACCATATAGCATCACAGCTTCTCTTCCTGCAGTGTTCTGCTTGTCTCTGGGAACTCTTTTCAGATCTATTTGCCCATTCATGAACTGCCATCTCAGATGCATCAAATCTACCATTTCTTCCATCCATTAAATTTCTAACTTTATGTGGCAGTTTCTTCACAAGTTCTATATGGCCATTTTTCACAAAATAGTTTATCTATTTTTAGTGTCTTCTATTTCTTTATCATATCTCCATCTCTTCGGTCTGATTCCTTATTAAATCTATGTACCTCATTCTGTGTGTGTTAATGTCTGTATCGACAATTCTCCCGTGGCTGAGTAATGTACTGTTTTTGCTGAGTGTCGCTCATGGTACTTTGTTTTGGATGTGTTTGGATATTTACATGCTGCATGACATTTCCTGTAAGATTATAATGATATTGAAACCTCAAATTGCCTAGTGGCATCACCTTAGTCAGTGAGATGTCATAGCTCATGCATTACCCTTGTGTTCAGGGTAAAGACTGTGTAAACGTATCCACTGTGCTGCCAGTTGTATAAAAGTATCCAATGCAATTGTGTGCAATACATAAAACTTGATAATGATAATGAACTGTTACCCATTTATGCATTTACTATACTATACTTTTTATTGTTATTTTAAAGTATATTCCTAGTGATTAAAAAGCTTGCTGTTAATGGTGAGCTGTGTTATGCTGGCAGAAGCTTCATAAGTTTGCTACTTGTCTTGATTACATCAAAAAGCTATGTCCAATGACTGACTTTCACCATGTAGGTTTTAGCAAAGATAGTCTCATAGTCTCACAACATGGAAGTATCTAATGATGTGTTGTTTCTCAGAATATGCCTCATCGTTAAGTGACCCATAATTATATTTGATTGTCAGCCCATTTTTCTTACCCTTCATCTGTCTGGGTGACACTCTTCCCAAAAGGTTGTGCCAACTGTTGGAATACTTTTAACTCCAGAACACGACATTTTAAATTCCAAGACTGGGATTATTTCAGGACATGTGGGTATAATAAATTATGTTCCAATATATTTTTTTCATCTTTTTGAAAGAGGGTTCCCCTGCAGCTCCAGCTGGCCTGGAACTCACTATGTAGACCTGGCTGGCCTTGAACTCGCAGAGGTCTACCTGCCTCTGCCCCCCAAGTTGTGGGATTAAAGTCATGCACTACCATGCCTTGCTTGTCCCAATTTTGGTAGGTATGGTTATAGATTGTTTATTTAAAATATTATTGGGGCTGGAGAGGTGGCTCAGTGGTTAAGTGCACTGGCTGCTCTTTGCAGAGAACACAGGTTTGGTTCTAGCACCTACATGGTGGCTAACAACCATCCATAATTCCAATTCCAGGGGATCTGACACCATCTTCTGGCCTTCAGGGGCATTTCATGCATCTGGTGAACTTACATACAAGCAATCAAAACAGTCACACACATAAAATAAAAATGAATAAAATATTATTGTTATTATTGTTACAGGTTCTCCCCCTACCATAACCAAGATGTGGAACTGGAATGAATCACCCTCTTCCAAGGGTTCACCCTTCTGAAGGATCTGAGAGTGTATCCTGCAAGAGTGCTCAGTCTTCTATCAAGACCGCCACCTGGTTAAAGACCAAGTTTTTCCTTCTGTTCCCTACCACACATCTCACTAAATTCAGGATACACAGAAAAGCCTAGTTGCAACATTGCCTTTTGTCCTTTCTTCCTTGCCTTTTTGTGGTTATTGGTAACATTAAAAAAAATCCAGCTAGCTAATTCACAAGTTTTTAAAGAGCTTCTCTTTTCTAAAAATCTAATATCGTGTGATGCATCTATTACTGACTAGGATTTTTCTTGATAGTTTATCATCTCATACAGAAACATGAAGCCCTTTGTCCTCCTATTAACCTCTGCTATATGTGTAGCTATGTGTATGGTCAGACACATTCCCATTTTGGACAACTGGAGTGTGCAGCAGCTGGAGAACTCTGGGTGACTGTCTAGAGAACGTGTACATTATTACAAGTAAAGGATGGGAAACTGGTTTTAAGGACCCACTCTTTTTTGGGCATTGGTTGAGGACTGCTTCCAAAGTTACTGATTCTGGCACATTGTGCATAGGCAAGAACATTTTTCTCAGGCAGAGAACCACTAGAATATGCTCTCAGTATATAGAGGAGAGTGCCGAAAAGTTATGTAAGGGATGCGGACAGTATCTACCATAGAATATCAAGTGACTCAAAGATTAATGAAGGCTTCATCTTAAAAAATCTGGTTTTCAGTTTCTTGCACTCAAAAATTAATGGACATAGAGAACGAGAAAAACCATAAATTGAACAGAGTAGTCTTCAATATCACTGAAGCTCCAGAAACCTGGCTGAGGAATCTTCAATGTGATCTTTTCATCCTGTATTTCTAGGGAACGGGAAGGATGTGCAGAAGACATTGAATTCTGTGCCACAAGAATAGTGTAAAGGCAGGAGAACAGCATTGGGTCCGCTGGCCTGACTCATGGGCTTTTGCAGAGCACAGCTGGTAGTAACTGGCTTCGGTCAGTTGCACTCTTTGCTTATAATAGTAGTCTTATTGCATTACCCTTTAAAGGTCAGAGCCTACTAGAAAACACGTGGTTGTGACTATGAGAGATGCTAAGGAGAATGCTTTCCTCTTCCTCAAGATGTAAGTAGATATAAGCTGGGCTTCCCTGTCTCAGTTGCTCAGCATCTCCTTGTAAGAGAATTTCTCGGTCCCAATTACAGACCTTTGCCAATGAGCATAAAATCAAGAAGGCTGTGACAGTAATTGTCCTGTATTTTTCAATTTCATCATTTGATTGGAGGCCTGTGGGCTAATTTGGGGTCAGATCAGTGTTTGCCATATAAAAGTGTTAATCTGGTGAATAAAAGTCATAAGATACCACAGAAATTACCATTTTTAAATTTCCAAGTGTTGTTGAATTTACTCAATCTTCCTAGTGAGGAAAGTAGCCATCTGCAGGGAGAGCAAATGGGGGAAAAAGCAGATTGTTACATAAACACCCAGACAACCACAGCTTGTCTGTTGCTAATCAGTGATTTATCAAAACTTGGGCATAAGTTACTACCTGTTTAATGATATCTGTCTATGGCACCCAAGATTCTCAATGACAAAGGTGTCTCTTGATTATTCTTTTTTTTCTGTCTTTTTGAGACAGGGTCTCCCTGTAGCCTCAGCAGGTCTGGGACTTGCTATGTAAACCAGGCTGGCCTTGAACTCACAGAGATCTGCCTGACTCTGCCTCCCGAGTGCTGGGATTAAAGGCATCACCATTCCTGGCTTGATTATTCTTAAATATCAGGACATTGGATCTTCTTTTCTTTTCTTTTCTTGTTTTCCATTAACATCCACTCTTTGTGCTTGTTTGTTCCACATCAGCACAGAAAGGTGTGTCCTTTGGACATGTGCTGTTGCATTCAATGTGCTCTCTGGAAAAGTTACCTATTCCTTATTTATGGGCATTTAAGATGCTTTTAATCCTTCTTGTTTGTAATGTAATCACTAATTTTAAGCACATATTGTTTTACACTAGGGGAGATGAATGTCAATTACCTTTCCTAGAATCAGAAAGATCTTGCTGAACTGAAAGATACTGGCACTTGTAACCTTAAGTTTCCAAAATTTCTCTCCACAGAAACTGTACCTACTTTCTTTTCCAGTGACAGTACACTAGGCAGTTCATTTCCTCACCTTCCACATATTCTCCAATACAGTGTGTTGTCAGGATTGCTAGCCTTCTCCATTTTAGCAAGAGAAAAACAGAAAAGATGGTTTAATATGTAATTCTTTTATTATAAATAATGCTGAGCAAATTCCCTGATTCTAAGAGCCATGAGCTGTGACTTCTCTCCCTTAGGCTGTGACCAAGGGAGTTTTCTACTTTTTTATTCTAGTACTTGCTAGAATTGTGTCTGGAAAAAATAGAAGCTGATGTTTTAGGCAGAAGATATCCAGCACAGCTTGAAAGTTAAGCTCATGGAGACTGTGGGTGTAAGAGCAGCCATGATGGGTAAATGGTAGCAGTACAATAAATCTGTGAATGTCAAGGGAACAATGATCAGAGTAGAGATTGTCTTCCATACTGAGACATAGTCAACTAACAGAGAATTAGTATCAAGAATATTATATGAAGAATTCAAAAAACCAAACACCCAGAGAACAAGTATCTAATCAATTAATGTACACACAAACAGGACAGACACTTCTCAAAAGAAGAGACACAAATGGCCAATGGATACATGAAAAATGGTCAATATTGTTAGTCATCAAGGAAATACAATCAAAACTACATGATTTTATCCTACTCCAGTAAAAATGGCTGTGATCAGGAAAACAAAAGCCAAAGGCTGACCAGGAGGTAGGGTAGGATGCACTATATACTGTTGGGAGAAATTAGTAGGGAGATTCCTCAAAATTTGAAAATGGAGCCTTCACATAGTCCAACTATACCTCTTCTGGGCATATACAGGAGAAATTTCAAGAAATCACACAATAAAGATATTTGCACAGCAGAAAGATTTTTAAGAGCCAGAGGTGGTAGATGACCACAAGGAAATAGAGTTTTCCAGTCAGCTGGTCGGTTACTCACATTAACTCATAGCAATGGTGACAGCATGCACAAGTCCCACACATGCTCAAACCAGAAAAAAATCCCAGCACGACTTGGGGAAGTGGGTAATAAACTTCAACACTGTCTGAGGAACTACTGACAACCAATGACTGCTGGGAGGGGGAGAGTCAATCTCTTTAAAGGATGTGATTCTTGCTAGGTTCACCAGGCTCCAGTGGGTGGGCCTGGACACTGAAGGACATTTGGGGACAAAAATTATAGGGTAAAAGTACATTAAATTGAGCGAGGGGCAGTAAGGGGAGGTGCAGATAGGGAAAGTGGTCTAAATACCATCAAATTACATTGTATGAAAATCATAAAAATTCAATAAATTGTTAAATCAAGAATTAATTGTAAAGGTTCTTTAGATAATTCATGAGGAAAAACTTGGTACATATATTTTTCCAACAGATAAAATTCTCTCTGGCTCTCTTAAGCTTTTACAGGGTAAGACTAGATTTACATTAAACTAAACAAAGAAGATGTTGTTTTAATTACATCAATCACCAAATTATCCACTTATTTTTGTATAATAAATAGATTTAAAAACAGCTAAAAGGGAAAAGAAAATAAATGAAAACAAATGCTGGTGAGGATCTAGGGAAATAGGTAAACTTCTTCAGTGCTGGTGGGGTCTACAAGTAGTACAGCCATTATGGAAGTCAGTATGGAGAATTCTCAAAAATGTAAAGCTAGAACTACCATATGGCTGATCCATATCACCCCTGGACACACACTGAAAAGACCCCATTTTCTACCACAGAGACCCTGCACATCCTTGCTTATTGTTGTATTATTAACAATAGTAAAGAAATGGAACCAGCCTAGACACCCATGAGCAGATGACTGGAATGAAAACATGACATATATGCACAATGGCATTTTAGTAACAGTCAGCTGTTAAGAAACACAAAATTTCCAGAAGAGTAGGTGGATCTGGCGAGTACTCTATTAGGTGGAGTGATCAAACTCAGAAAGACAAAAAACAGAGTGGGAGGGAGGGAAACAGCAACATAAAAGTGGAAAGGGGGTTACTGAGGGTAAGAGGGGTGAGGGATAATGGTGGGGAGGAGAAATAATAAAGGACAATTTTGTTTGAAAAATGCTGTAAGAAAATTGAGTCTCTTGTGTGGAGTTGGAAAGATATATAGAGAAAGTTGATCAAAGGTACTGATGGAGAGGACTACATGATACTTACTTGTGCTTCTATGTATTTTCAAACCATCGTCAATTATTAACTGACAACTTAAAAATGAAAAGTAATATATTTTAGAGATGGGTGTGGTGGCACATACCTTTAATCCCAGCACTCAGGAGGCAGAAGTAGACTGATCTCTGTGAGATCGAGGCCAGGCTGGTTTACAGAGTAAGTTATAGGCCAGCTGGAGCTACATAGAGACCTTGTCTCAAAAAGGACAAAAAAAAAGAATGAAAGGTAATATATTCAAAATATACATTCTCTCTCAGTGACCAATAATCATAAAAAATGTACAAAATGAAGAGAAAAGCACTAGGTTGGGAGTCAGGAGAATAGGAGAGCTGTTCATTAGGCTATCTATCTACTTACATTCTACCTATCTGTGCGCCATCTATCTGCTATCTGCCTTTCATCCATCATGTATCTACCCGTCTGTTTATACTTCTCTTTATTTTTATCAATCTATCATTTATCATCTATCCTATATCTGCCCATCCATCTCTCATTTTTACCACCTACAGATATCTTATATCTGCCTATCTATCACCTATCATCTGTCATTCATCTATCATCTACCAATATATCAATCATCTACCATCTATCTCTGGAACACACATAATGGAAAGAGAGAACCAACTCCCACAAGTTGCCCTCTGACAACCATGACACACGTACATATACATACACACACACACACATGCATACTACACATTCTAAATAAATGAGTAAACAAATAATTTTTAAAATTTTTTTAGAAGAAGCATTTCATTACAGCTTTAACATACTCATGTACATATTAATGGAAGCACCATTGATGTCCACTACATGAATGTATTGTATAATGTTTCATTCATGTTATATGTATTTATCTCACAAACATTTATTTCTCTGTGTTAAAAACCCTTAAAATCCTTTCTTCTAGATCTTTGAAATGTATAGTACATACCGTTTTTTATAGCCACTCAAGTGGATGCTACCCCAGATCTTCTTGATTTTGTGTGACCATAGCTTAGTACACCCTAAAAGAGACCCAATTTTTAGTTCTAGCTCTGATGTTAATATGATCAGAGACATTGGGATTATTGTTCATTTTTTTGAAGTGGCTCCACTTTCATAGTTTATAAAATATGAATATTGAAAGTTTTAAAAACATATTTTCAGCTTTAAAATATTTGTTATATATTGAGATGATATTCTCACAAACTGGTGCTGATTAGCCATAGATAATAAGTATGTTTGAATAGGTGTGCCTCATCAAATCAAGGGAACTTTGTGTGTCTGCTGCTTCTTCTGTAAACGCATTGTGTGTGAACTGCATTGGTGTGCAATGCAAAGCAAAAGTCTTCACACAGAGTAATTATCTTTTCAAGGCTTATTGAGAGAAGTTACCTTGGTAACAAGAAATCAAACCTACCCACTTCATCTTAGGGGTCAGAACAAGGTTCTCCATGTAATCATCATTTCTGTTCTTCAGGTACAAGCTGTGAAGAAAACTCAGTAAGCATATTCAAATATTAGTAGCACGCTTTGTGCTTATAGGCACAGTGCTGTAAATTGCTTCTTATCACTTTACAGGGGCAGATTTACTCACATAGTGGGTAGGACAAGGTCTGAGAGCACTGGCATCATTACTTTTTTAGTACATTTTCGTGCCCCCAGAGGAAGGTGATAAGTACCACCTATTGAACACTTATAACATGCTAGGCACAGTGCTGCTGATGTGTGGACCATCTCTCTGTTTTTTTTTTTTTTTTTTTTACAACAACCCAGTGTTTCAGGCTCCAAACTTGGCAGCTTAACTTGCTTCATGATTCTGTGGTTGGCAATTTGGGACAGGGTCAGCCAAAAAGTATGTTCTGGTTTCAGTTGGACTTGTTTGTGTGTCTGCAATCAGAAGCTAAGTTAGTTAAGCTCCAGATGGTCTAGAATGGCCTCATCTGGAATAGGTCATCTTTGTTCCATGTAGTCTCTCATTGTCCATCCATCAGTCTAATGTGGATTCTCAAGACAATTACAGAGATCTAAAGTTGTAAGAGATGGTCTCCTGGTGTGCAAGTATTTTCTCTGCATCATGCTTGCTAATTGCCCCTTGGACAAACGGCATAGAACTAAGCAAAGTTCTCTAAAAGACGAGAGAGAGAGAGAGAGAGAGAGAGAGAGAGAGAGAGAGAGAGAGAGAGAGAGAGAACATTCAGAGTCATGCAGCACAATTGATCATTTGTCCCAGTTTAAGCATGTTATTCTAGTAGAAGTATTAAGCGCGGGCTTATACAATTTCTGAGGTTTTCTATTTTGCAGGTATTTTGCGCATGCTTGAACTTTGGTACCTTGGACAGCACCAATTCCTGGGAAGAGAAGGACCCGAGGGCTATGACTTTTCTCTCTGGGTTCATTTCGTTGATCACAAAGAGTGCTCATCAGAAGGGGTTCAGTTCTTGGAGTCTCAGGCCTGTAAGAGTAAGTAGAGATGATGTTAGGTAGTACGATGCTGTCCATAAGGAAATTTCAAAGTTAGGACCAGAGCTTCCCAGTCCAGAGATCTTTTCATGCCAGTACTCTTCTAGGGAAATTTCAGCCCTGAGGGCTTATTTCTAGGCAAATTTTCTCTTCACAGCCTTCATGGACTAGATTTAAAATCCCTACAGAATCACATGAAAACTTGCCCTCCTTTTTCTTTCAAGCCAGGAATATAAACTGTTCATCACATAACCTCCCACATACTTCACTGAACTGACAAGGAAACTGTGTGCTGGAAAGTGATTCAAGCAAGGGTGAAGTCTGGGACAAGACTGTACTGTGAATCTCCCTGCCTGAGCTTTGGATTCTAAGTCTACAGGATCTTGCAGGCTCAAAGCTGGATCTGGTGACATCAGTCTGGGAAGACCAGCCACAGGCTCCTGCCATACAGGGCAGCCCTAGTGAATTAGTAAGAATGTTATCAGTTAAACACTTGCAGAGTGTAGCTTTTAATGAACAATCTAGGGATTCCTTCTCAGGCCTGGGGGGAAAAGCCAGGAGGAGGTATCAAAAGCAACATAAATTCAGCCTACTGGGAATTCACTTTAAATAAAAGCATAGTTATATACAGCCAGTAAGCCTACTTGGAAAACACCCCTTAACTCATAAAAGGGTGCATTTTATTTCCCGTGCTGATGGAATTATAGAAACAACCACCATCTCAGTTCCTGAGAATAACACAAATTCAGTCAGTCAATGTGGCCATCTCCTGGTTAGCCCTGGGTTGGAGGGGCCTGGGAGGAGCTGCTCTTCCAACTTCTCATCTTCCAAGATGACTACTTGTTGTAGTCCAAGATGGACTACTTGTTCATCTTTATATTTCAGAGTTGAATTATAGCTTACCAACATTTCCAGCTCCCATATCATTGTACTGCTATCTCTTTGGCTGAGAATCTCTCTCCCAACATCTGGTGACCTTTGACTAACTTCACAAGAAGGTATATCACCTTCTATTAATCCTTGGTCAGGATCAATGAAAACCAAGAGGTCAAACTCAGGATGGGGTGCAAACTTGAAAAGAGGGGAGAGGCAAAGTGATAGGTGATGTGCAATGGTTGTACCTGCCTTCAGGTTACTTGCTTTGACTAGTGAAAAGCTCCTTGAGTCATCTGTGAATTTTCCTTCACCCTCCTTTCTCAAAATTTGTCAGCATTCAGCCAGGCCATCCAAGAATTAGGTGCTAAAAAGCAGTAACTTTGTGTGTGCACTCACAGACACGAATGCATACATGCACTCAAAGATCCACAGGTTGATAGCCCAGGTTCACCGAGCAGAAGAAAATTCCAAGAGCACTGTACAATCATTTTCTAAGGGACTTTCTTTGACTGTTGATAATATTTGTCAGGAGATTCTTTGAAGGTCTGTGTTTCCCAGTCTTTTGAGTACTTTAGACAGAAAAGAGTAGGAAGGTAATTAAAGTAAGTTCATGTGTATAAGTGAAGAAAAAGCATATTGCACACATTGAGGTGGATTTTTAATTCTCAGGTGAAACTCTACCATACAAGGTTTTAAGTAATTTTAAGACACGTAACATATCCACATTATGAACAGAGTTTTGGTAATTATCTTTTGTAGTCACTGAGGACACTGGAGAAAAAAGACATACCTCTCCAGCAATATACAACTATGAAATAAATCAGTATGCATGTAACTTAAATGCTAACTGGATTTTATTATTATCAGAATTGGATTCTTCCCTGGTGCTCTCATTTCACTGGAAAGCATACAGTTCAGCCAAACTGAACTCTTCCAAGTTCTCATTTTAGGAGCCTCAGGGGATTGGGGTCCTAGAGGACGTTATAGCAAGGGTGACTCTTTGTGCCACAGAAGACCAGGGCTAGAGACATGTGCTAACTTGAGAACTCATACCTAACTCTGTGGTTTGATATTTAGTGATACAGGATACAAAGGTTGAGTTTAGTTGACCCTTAGATTATGCAAAAGCTTTAGAGAATGTTAGGGCATCTATTAAAAGTTTGAATAGGAACCAACTTCAGGAAGGAAGTGATACCACTTTTTTTAATTTTTAAAAATTTTACTTACTATTTTTATTCTTCATGTGCATGAGTGTATTGCCTGTATGTGTGTAAGTGCACCCATGTTATGCAATGCCTGGGGAGGTCAGAAGAGGGTTTCAGATTCCCATGGAAGAGGAGTTACAGACAGTTGTTAGCTGCCATGTGGATGCTGGGAATCAAACCCAGGTCCTCTGCAAGAGCAGTCAGTGCTCCTAACCACTGAGTCATCTCTCCAGCCCCCATGAAGTGACATCATTTTTCAAAGCCTTTCAACAAGGTATTATGAGAAAGACTACCTTCACAGACTAGAACTTGAGAAAATAATACATGTGGTGCAAATGTTTATGAAAGAACTAACCCCAGAAGGACACAGTCGGGGAGTGAAGGAAATCTTGACTTGAAGTAAGGGAGCTGGGCTTCCATACACCTATACCGTTGGATAGGTACAATCTCTGACTTCCATGGGAAGGGAAGAGTCAAGGAATTCACAGCTCTGTGTCTACTGCCACTCTGCCCCATGTGGGTAATGTGACTTCAGTAGCCCCAGGGAATCCTCTGAAGTCAGGTAAGTTGCATTCCATGAGAAACCAAGTACTTGACAACCAAAAACAAGCTCTAGGAATGGGTAAAATGGAGTCCAAATGTGTAACATACTTGCCCCATAGCTGCTCAAACATAATTCTGGGTGTTTCTGTGATGGTGTTTTGGGATGAAATTAACATTTAAACCAGTATGTTTTCAGTAAAGCACCTGGCTTTCCCTAATATGAGTGTGCTCATTCAGCCAGGTGAAGCCTGGACAGACCTTCCCTCCCCCAAGTCAGAGAAAAGTCTTCTTGCTTTTGGGCTCGAATGGAAACCTTAGCCCCTTATGGATTTTAGTCTGCTGAGATCAGAATTAAAATGTTAGCTTTTCTAAGTCCCTAGCTTATTAACTCTCACTGCAGAGTTACCTGCAACCATAATCAATGAACCAATTCCTTACAATTTCTCTCTCTCTCTCTCTCTCTCTCTCTCTCTCTCTCTCTCTCTCTCTCAAAGAAATCAGACATCTACCTCAGTTGTCTTACTCATTACTTTCCATCATGTTTTTTGATACAAGGTCTCTCACTGAAACTGGAGCTCACTAACTGTTCCAGGCTGGCTGGTCAATGAGCTGCAGGGATATGTCCATGTCTGATTTCCCAGTGCTGGGATTACAGACACGTGTTCCTACACTCAGCTTTTACCTGGGTGATGGGGATTCAAACTCAGGTCCTCATGCTTTTACAGTAAGCACATTACTGAATGAACCATCTCCTCAGTACTCCCTCCCTCCCTCCCTTCCTCCCTTCAAACAGCCTTGAACTACCTTCAACTTGGTTCTAAGGGACTGAATCCAAACAAATGGTTTTACAGTGTCAGATCATTTTGTGATTCTTTCACATTGCAGAAAGTAAGGCAATCATACACTAGACAGATGGAGAAGGGAGAACAGAACAAGACGACAAGGGAGGTGTCAAGATAGCTTTGGTAACCAAATCAAAAATGTGAAATTCAGTGTCTTGGATCCAGGAGACTGCTCATTCATTCCATAGGTTCTCACTGAGCCCTCATTCCTTTAAGGTCATGGCATTGTCTCAGGTCAAGGGACTCTGAGAAGAAGTGAAGGATATGTCTCCCTACCCCCAGTAACACAGGAATGACCTGGACAGCTAAGGGAGTAGCTAAGGAAGATTCAGACAAGGAGCCACTAATGTTCAAAGGAATATTGAAGTGATAGGTGCTTGTAGATGTGACAATTGATCTGGGTTTCTGTAATCAGGTAGAGAGAATGCAGGTAGTGCCAAAGGGAGGGGTGGCCTTGAGAGACCTAGGGAGGGCAGCCAAGCAGATATCCTGGGAAAGGAAGAGGAAGGAAATGTGGCTGATGATTAGACTAGAATGGATGGATTACTAAACCCTCAGCTGAGAATTTCAGCCTGGACCATCAAAGAGATGGGAGCCTGCGACAAATTCTGAAGAGAGTGATGCAAGACATATATGGCAGCCCAGGACTATAGTCCAAGCACACAGAAGGAGAGAAGAGGCAGGAGAATCATGAGTGACATGAGACACTGACTCAAAACAAAAACAAACAACAAAACCCAACCCAATTGCAGTAATAAGTTGGGATTGTCAATTTGACGGGATGCAGTCACTTAGGAGATAAGACTGGGTGTTTTCAGAGAGATTTAACTGAGGTGAGAAGATCCATCCTGAAAGTGGATGTCACAATCCCTATACTGAATAAAAAAGAGGAGTAAGTGAAGCATGAAAATTCATCTCTCCCTGCTTCCTGACTGTAGATGTAATGTGATTAGTTGCCTATGCGTCTACGGTCATGTCATGCCTTCCCTGCCAAGATGGACTTTGTATTAGGTACTTTTCTGTTGCTGTGATAGAAGTTCCTATGACCAAAGAAACTTATAAAAGGAAAAGTTAATTTACCTTATGCTTCCAAAGGGGCAAGGGTCCATCATGGCAGGGAGGCATGGTGGCAGAGGTGGCTGGAGTAGGATCAGAAGCTAAGCTCTCACATCTTCAAGCAGGCACAGGACGCAGAGCATGCCTGGAGATCAGCAAGGCTTAAGAACTCTGTAAACCCAGCCCCAGTGACATGCTTCCTCTAGTATGGCCACACCTTCTAAGATCTCCCAAAACAACCTCACCAACTGGGAACAAAATGTTTAAATGCTTGGAGCCCGTGGGAGACATTCTCATTCAAACTACCACAGACTGTTCCCTGAAACCATGAGCCAAAATAAATGTTTTCTCAAGTTGATTTTGTCAGCTATTTTGTCACAGCAATGAGAAAAATTAGTGTATTAACTCAAAACAAAACAAGGCCAAACAAAAACAAGCAGGGATTAAAGAGGGGAAAGGTATGATTTAACTGCTTTTTTGAAATTTAAATTTCTTTTTTTTTAAATAAAATTTTCATTGAATTTTTGCAAATGTCATACACTTTGATCATATTTAGATTCCCTCCCTTATCTGCACTTTCTTACTACTACCTGCACATTTTCATGTACTCATAGCATACACACACACACACACACACACACACACACACACACACACAGAGTCAGGTCTGAAATTCCCTTCAGTGTGGGTCTATCCACTGGGGCCTGGTCAACCTACCAAAAATCTCACCCTTGAAACCCTTGAAAGAGACTGATTCTCCTCCCATTAGTCATCAGTTGCCAGTAATTTCTCAGGTGGGATTCGTGTGTCTTATCCACTTTACCATGTCTATGGTGGGGATTTTGTCTGGCTTGAGCTTACATGGGATTTGTGTATATTGTCACTATTGCTGTGAGTTCATATGAGTTGCCGAGTTTCTTCTTCTTGATTTGTAAGTTTGATATTTTTACAGTGTCCCAGAGGTCTTCTGTATTCCATCCCTTAGTTATTTTAGATTTGACATTTTCTTGATTGAGCAATCTATTTTAAGCTTGTCTGCAACATCTGATAGTCTCTGTTCCATTTCCTCCACTTCCTTCCTGCCTCTTTCCTCTAAGATTTCTGTTTGAGTTCCTGAGTTTTTCATTTCAAATTTTATTTCAATTTGTTTTTCTTCAGATTCATATCTTTACTAAATCCTAATTTATTTGAATTGTTTTAGTTATTTTATTAAATTTTGTGTTTTCAGTTTTCAGTCTTTTAGTCATATCCTCTTTGAGTCCTTGAACATATTTATAATTGCTATTTTGAAATCATTGTCTTGGACATCTGCTAGGTTGGCATTCTCAGGAAACTTTATGATGGGTGTGCTAAATTTCGGTGCTAGACATATTATCTTGGTTATTCATGTTGCTTGTATCTTTTTGATGAGACCTAGGCATCTGGACTCGTGGCATTGGTGATGTCTCTTGCTATGTATAGGTGATCTCTTCTTTGTTGAGTGGTTGCTGTTTCTCCAATTTGTCAGGTTATAGCACAGCTGAGTAGTGCTTAGTGTTCAGTTTTGATGCCATTTCTGTTGATGGGCAAATAACATGTAAGAAGTCTCAGTTAAGCTAATGATAGGTGCAACATTTTAGTTGATTGTAGGGTTGATTTAGAGATTGTAGGGTTGACTGCTCAGTGTCTTGGAACAGCAGGCTTGACTGGGTGGTGGTCCACTTGGTCTCATTCATCAAGGTTTGCTGAGGGAAGCTAATCTGCTCTTGCAAGTATGAATTTCCAATTTTCTGACAACTTAGAGCTTATTTCTCAGAAAAAAAAAACTTAGTTCTTTTTATTCCTTACTTCTTATGGGCGAAAGGAAAACAGATTCTGACAAGAGGATCCATGACATCCCAGGTAAGCAAATTGCATTAAGATGTTTTTGGTTAAAGTACAGAAAATTGTTATATTGGGGTACTAGTTGAAAGCTGAGCTTTCAGGATTTGCTGACCACTTTATTGTGGGAACTTTTTAGTGTGAGAAAGAGGGAACATAGCATGAGGGTACAGCAGACACTGTTACTGCTCCATGCATTCATTCACCAGGTTGGTGTACCATCCCCAGCTGCTGTGAGTGCTGCTTTCTCACGGTTCTCAGCCGCCTTCTCTGGATGATTGACATGAGTTCTGATAGAAATGTTCTTATGAAAGAAAGAGTTTGTTACTAAGGAGTCACTAATGTCAGTATAGCAAACAATGACTCCTTTGCTTGGAAGTGTGATAATTCTAAGTTGTTCATATGCTAGAGCTGAGGACAGGTCCCAGCTACACTAATGTTTTTGTCATACTACTTGTTTGGCCTATTTAGTTGCCCTGCAGCTTGAAGGCTTCTCATAATCCATCTTTTGGACAGGACTTTCCATCACTGACATACTTCTAAGAAACTCAATGTAAGACAGATGATTTTAAGGGTCTGGCTTTGAGTAACTAGATAAATAGTGGTGATGTTTGCTGAAATAAGAAACAGCATGGAACAAACATGTTTGAGAGAGGAAAGCATGGAAAGTCCAGCTTGTACTTGTTAAATTTAAGGTGCTTGCTTGGTGACTGATGGAGACATCAAATAGACAGTTGGGCACAGCAGTTTAGAAATCAAAGGAGATATTTGAAAAACAGACTTGATTAAGTAAAGCTTATAATTTAGACTGCATAGACAAGACATACATTTCCCAAAAGGTGATATTCATCTGCAAGTTGAGGCCTGAGCAGCAATTAGTAAGGCCAAGGTGTAGAAGTCACAGTGTTCTTAGGCAAAAGAAACAACAGGTGTGAAGTCCAAGTCATTGTCTTAAACATTCTGAAACAATTGATGATGTATCATTTAACCATTGTCAGAGAAGGTAAAAATGTTTTTGAAGCCAATGAGTTTAGAAGGTATTTGTTGTGAAGTGATAGCTTAATCTCTTTTTTTCCTGATGTTTTCCCAGAAGAATTTATCTTCATCTATAGACAAAGCTCATTGAATAGTCTTATATTTTTAAAAAGACACATGTGTCATATAGTTTGTGATTTTCTATTATAAAGTAATGCTGGGTGGCAAAGGAATCATCCACAGTAAGCAATGATGATTCTGAATCAGGGTCAGTTGAAGAATCCTTGTGAGTAATAAATGATCATTTTTATTACTAAAATTTAGAAGTGATATATAACAATAGGAAAATTGAAAAGGAATACAACTGAGCAAGAAATGTTAAAGAATTGAAGTTAACACCTATCAAGGGAAGAATGTCAATGACGTAGAAATCAAATATTGATTGAATTGCAGAGAAGACTGGATGCAGATAACAAATACCCAGGATAAAACCTGAGTGGATGCAAACCTGTAAGATAACGATGTAATAAATATGGCCAGTCATTCCCTGACTTAGAGCTATATGACTCAAGTCCAGCCAAGGACCAGGGGGTATCATAAAAAATAGACTGACCTCAGTGGTATAGAAGTTACCACGGTCACAATTTTGTCATGGAGCCTAAGAAGTCATCTTGTCTTTAGAAGAAAAGGGGCTTGTTACATCTTGCACACCATCAAGGGAGAAGCTGACTCCCCATACAAAGAAGGACATTCCCCAGGGAGAAGTCTTATAGAACACTGAACTGTGTGGCCTTTGCAAATAGACTTGATAAAGAGAGATATAAAGCACTTTTGCTGAAATACACATTGTTAAGAACTTGGGTTATTTTAAAATGTGGTGCAACAGTAATTAAAGACCCAGAGGAAAAATAATACATGACTAAAAGGAGAGGTTAACTTAAGAGTACACCCTGAAATGAAGTGATTCAAGCTTCCTTCACATCTCTCCTTTTGTCAATAAAATAAAACTAGAGAGTCAGGAAAGTCCCTATAAGAGTCACTCGATGTTCTGATCTGCTGTTACAAAACAAAGACCCCAGCAGGAGAAATGATGTTAGGTGTTTGCCCAGGATGAGTAAGATTGTATGGTCATACAACTCTTGTAGTGCTTTCCTCCCTCCCTCCCTCCCTCTCTCCCTCCCTCTCTGCCTCCTTCCACGTATTCCTCTCTTCGATCCTTTCTTTCTTCCTTCCATATATGTGTTTTATTTTTCTTTCTTTGATACAATGTTTGTCTCTCAGGATAGAGTCTGAGTAGTCCAACAATGATTCTGTCACACTGGAGAGGCTGAGACTCCAGTAGTTGCTCAGTCCATGAGGCTGGATGTCTCAGGAGTCCCAACCTGGCACTGAAAGCCTGACAGATTCCAAGAGATCTGATAAATCCCTGCATATATTTGTATATTCATTCTACTGGTTCTGTTTCTTTAGAGAACCCTGACTAATACAATATCTTATCAGGTAACATCAATCTGACCTTGAACTCATGATCCTCCTGCTTCTATCTTCCAAGGGCTGGGACTACAAGCTTATACCACCACACTGAGACCAGAACTTTAGCTTTCTCTTTTGTGAAATAAGAAAGTGCCATTTTATCTTAAAATAGTTTCTAGATCTAAAATGTTTGGGTTACAGAGATCATTTCACTTGAATAATGTTACATGCTCCAAAGTACAAGCATAACCTGGGAAATCATGAGGTTGATGACAGGTGGAAGGAAAAAAGGGAAAAAAAGTTGTCCATACAAGTGCATAATTGAGCTGATGTGGGCTATGTACACAGTGGACACTTCGTGAAGTGTTTTTCTTAACCTCTGTTCAACACAGACTACCTTTTCCTATTTGGATTTTTACCTCTGTTGCGATGCAGAGATATTTATTTTTTCCTACTCATGAAACTTCCCACTTGTCAATAGACCTTCTATTTCTAATCACTAAATAGGAAACAAAGAGAGGGCTAATACAACCCTCAGCTCTCACCAGTGAGGTTCCCTTGTACGTCAGAGTACACTGCACATAAAAGGCCACATCTGGCCAAGTTTTGGAGAATAAGAGACTGTAGACTGTAGAATGGGAATCCTATATGGAACCTCACCCCACTCATGGCTCAGGGACCATTGCAGAAGAGGAGATGGAAAGATTGTAAGAGCCAGGACTGGTTCATGATTACAGGGAGGTGGAGGCTTCCAGGCCACTGGAGGCTTGCTCATGTGAGCCTGTGGCAGTGGTGGCATCGAGTGTGGGACCCGTCAGCTCAATGAAACAAAGGCCCAAATGGGGAGATAAAAAATTGGTTGTGGGCCAGCACTAGATTGAGAACTATTTTAGACTGATTGCTGGTGGGTGAGGGAGAGTATGATTTACATATGACCACTGGATGGGCTGACTAAACTCCAGTGGATGTATTTACACTGAAAGACATTTGGGTACAAACACCTAAATGAATAGGATTCAGCATGTATGGCAGAGTGCATAAGGTTTGTTGGGGGTATAAGGGGGAAGCATCAATGGAGGATGGGGTTCTGGATTTGAGTGGGAAATGCATGAAATTTAAATAGCTCAATAATTTTTTTTAAAAAAGAGCTATTTCAGTTATTCAATTTTTATTTAAGTCCCGTGGAGTCAAATCAATCAGATGTTCATGGTTTGTTCATAAAGAGGATTTTCAGGCTCGCCTATCATGCGTGTATTCATAACATTTAAAATGTCTACTCAGAAATAGATTCAGGGACTGGAGATATGGTATAGTGGCTAAAAGCACTGTCTGCTCTTGCAGAGGACCTGGGTTCAGTTTCCAGCACCCACATGGCAGTTAACAACCATCCTAAACTGCAGTTGCATGGGATCTCACACCTTCTTCTGGTCTCCCCGGGCATTGCACACATGGGTGCACTTATATAACACAGTCAATACACTCATGCACATAAAATAAAAATAAAGAAGTTTAAAAAAAATAGATTCAAAGAAGAAAGTGTCCCTAAATGGAGCAGCACTGTTTATTATCTTAACCTTCTTATCATGGTTTCCCCCTTGATAACCCCTGTCTCCTACTATCCCTGCTCTCAGACTCCTTCTTCCCCTTTACTCCCTTAGAATATTGTGTCTTTACTTGGTTTTAGTATTGCAGCAATACTGGCTTCATAGAATGAATTTGGAAATTCTCCCTCTGTTTCTATCTTTTTGAATAATTTAAGCAATATTGGTTGTATATCTTCTTTGAAGGTCTGGTAAAATTCTGTTTTGAATCCATCTGGCTTTGGGCTTTTTTTAATCAGGAGGCTTTGTATTACTGTTTTTATTTCCTTATTTGTTATGGGTCCATTTAAACAGATGATCTTTTCCTGGTTTAACTTTTGTAGGTCTACTGAATTTAGAAATTCATCCATTTCTTTGAGATTTTCTATTTTAAAAGAGTATATGTTTCGATGTTTCCACTTTCATCTCTGATTTTGTTGATTTGGATTTGCTATTTCTTTTGGTTAGCTGAGCTAAGATGCTGCCTATTTTGTTTATCTTTTCAAAGAATCAGCTCTTAAATTCATTGATTCCATTGTTTTCTTTGTTTCTATTTCACTGATTTCTGCTGTGATTTTTATTATTTCTTCTCATTTGGTGGGTTTGGATTTTATTTGTTCTTGCTTTTCCAAATTCTTGAGTTATATCATTAAGTCATTTATTTGTGCTCTTTATGATTTTTTAAAATGCAGGTGCTTAGAGCTATAAACTTCCCTCTTAGGACCACTTTTAATGTATCCCACAGGTTTTGTTGTATTGTGTTATTATTTTCATTTAGTTCCAAGAATACTTTTGTTTTTGATTTCTTCTTTGACCCATTCCTCATTCAAGAGTGTATTGGGTTCATTTAGTTACTAGAGCTTCTTTTGCTGTTGATTTTAAGCTTTATTGTATTGTGGTCTGATGGAATATATGGGAATATCTCAACTTTTTGTGTTTCTTGAGGTTTGTCTTGTGTCCCAGTATGTGGTTTATTTTAGAGAAACTTCCATGGGCTTCTGAGTAGAGTGTGTTTTCTTTGGTGCTAAGGTAGAATATTCTGTGGATATTCTGTGTAATATCCTAGGATAGCCTAGGTCCATTTGATTATGAAATCATTTAATTCAGCTCTTTCTGTGTTTATTCTTTGTCCAGATGGCCTGTCTATTGGAGAAAGTGGGGTATTGAAATCACCTACTGTTACTGAGTTGGGGTTAATCTGTCTTGAAGTCCAGTAGTATCTTTTTATGAAACTGGGTGAATCTGGTGCAGAAATGTTCGTGATTGCAATGCCTTTGTGGTTGGTAAATTGTTCCCTCATCAGAATGAAGTGAACTTCTTTATCACCTTCTTTCTCTGTTCTGATTAATTTTGTTTTGAAGTCTATTTCTTCAGATTTTAGAATAGCAGCTCTTGCTTATTTCTTGGTGGATTTTACTTGGAATATTTTTTTAATCCTTCTTTTACCTTAAGGTGGTACCTATCCTTGAAGATAAGATGAATTCCTTGTAGACAACAGAAAGATGAATTTTGTGTCTTAATTCATTCCACAAGCCTGTGTCTTTTGACTGGGCACTTGAGGCTGTTGATTATTGAAAGATGTGTATTTGTTATCATTTTGTTTTCTGTGTGTGTTTAGTCCTGTTTTTTTGTTTCTATACTATATCTTCATTTGTTTTTTTTCTATAATCTCTTGGATATGGTCATTTCTTCTTCAGTCCTATGTATTGCTTCACATATTCTTTGTAGAACCTGGTTTGGTGGACATGAATTCTTTCAGCCTATTTGTATCATGGAAAATTTTTCTTTACCCTTTAAATGTGATAGACAGTTTTGCTGATTAAAGTATTCTCAGTTGGCATCCATGATCAGCTAGAACTTGGGATATTTTGCTCCAGGCTCTTCTGGCTTTTATCGTTTGTATTGAAAAGTCAACTGTAATTCCGATGGGCAACTTTTTGTTTATCTCTTGTTACTTACAGTATTCTTTCTTTGTTCTGTACATTTAGTTTTTTTATTTTGATGTGTCATAGGAAGTTTCTGTTCTGGACTTATTTGGTGTTCTCGTTTATTTCTTGTATCTATATGAGTATGCTTTTTCTTAATTTAGGGAAGTTTTTTGTATAATCTTATTGAAGATCTGGCCAATGCCATTGACCTAAGATTCTTTTCCTTCCTCTATGCCTATAATACATAGAATTGGTATAATAGATAATAGATTTAGTCTTTTCATGGTGTTTCATATCTTGCATATTTCATTGCTGGGTTTACTTTTTTCACATTGGCTTGAGAGGTTCAGTTCTCCAACTTTGCCGTCCAGCCTTGATATTCTGTCTTCTATTTCATTCATTATGCTGGTACGGCTTTCTCCTGTTGTTTCAAAAAGACTTATTGAGATTTTAAATCTCAGCTTATTTCCCCTTGAGTTTTCATCAATATTTCTGTCCCAAGAGCTCACTTTTCAGCTCTTAGATTCTTTGTCATTTCATCCATCCACGTATTTACATTTTCTTGAGCATCTGTCAGGAGTTTATCCTCATCCTCTTTGAGTTTTCTGAGTTGTGTGTTCTTTAAATTCATTGAATTCTTTAACCATGTTTATGATTGTTTTCTGAAATTCTGTGTCCTGAGTTTCCTCTGGGCAGTTCTAATTGCAGAACACTTCTATAGAACTGGTGGAATTTGGTGGGAATATATTATCTTGCTTTTTCAAATTATATGTGTTTTTGCATCTTGACCAGGGCATATGAACGTCTTTTGTTATTTGTGCATCTGATATGAAATTCTATCCTGCCTTTGTTGGGTTAAAGTTTTTTTTTTTTTTTTTATTGTTGATGTATCTTGGTTGCTTTCTGATCGGATATGAATAGTTAGTTGATTTGTGGTTCAGGTTCTCACTTTTGATTTTTTTATTGGAGGGATGGGATGGTTCCAGGCAGGCTATTTGGGAGCTTTCAGGGCAAAGGGGCCTAAGCCCAAGGCAGGAAGATGAGCCAGTTTTGACGCACTAAGCAGAGTAGATCTAAGCTCTGGAGCAGCACAAACATGGCTGGTCTCAAAGCAGTGTGATGGGGACCGACTGTATAGGATCTGACTAACTTACCAAGTTTGTGGAGAGCTCTCCAGCAGTGCAAAGTGGCTTAGGGCCAAGGTAGGGAAAACTTTTAAAGAACGTTTTTCCTGAATCCACTAGAACATAAATTTGACGAATACTCATATATTTATTAAAAATTAAGACTTATTTTTAAATTTTCTAAAATAGTCTGAATATCTGCTTTAATGATCAGAAACATTATTGTACAACTTAATGGTTGATTTTGATTTGCTTACATCATAAATTAACATACTCATGCCTTAATTTATGCTTAATTAATTACTTTTTGTTGTTTGTTTTTGGAGACATGAATTTATGCAGCCTGGCCTGGAGCTCACGAACCTCCACTTCTAGCTTTTGGAGTGCTGGGATTTCAGCTGTGTCTGCATTTGACTTAACATTGAAGATATTTTAAAACATGGTATCAGATTTTACTACAAGGCTATCTCTACAGAACCTAAGGCCTCTAACATCAAAGTGCAGGTAAATTGTCACACCCTTACAATAGAAAAAGTCTGTGTGAAGAAAATATCAATGATTTTTCTTAGATCACTGAAAAAATTAAATTTTTAGGAAATATTTGTCGTCTTAAAATCTGGAAATAAATGTAAAAGTCCATAGGCACAGATGAAATCTGCTTACTTAGAGGAAAAGAAGCTGGGGGCCAAGCACTGGTTAATTGTTTTTCTTGAGATAAGAATGCCTGGGCTGGCCTTAAACTCATTATCCTTCTGCTTTAGCCTTCAAAGTACTATGATTACAAGTCTGCTGCTTAAGTGTTAAAAAAGAAAAAGAAAAAGACTTAGTGAAAGTTTACTCCTGCAATCTCATTCTTAAGAGACTGAAGCAGGAGGGCCATCCATGTGTTTGAGGACAGCCTGATTTACATAGTGAGACTCAGGAAAGCTTGGGCTACACAGTGAGACCCTGTCTCAATGAACGAAAGGAAGGAAAGGAAAGGAAAGGAGAGGAAAGGAGAGAGAACTGAGGAAGAATGAAGGAACAGAGGGAAGGGAAGGGAGGAAAGGAAGGAAGGAAGGAAGATTTAATTATTGATGTTAAAAGCTTGATGGGGACAAACAAGGGGACAAATTCCTGGAAGTCAGAGGTTCAAGGTGGTGGGGTTACATTTTTGTGGAACCTCATCACAACCTTTTTTCCAAAAATTATAAGGTATCCCAAAAAGAAAGAAAAATAGAGAGAAAACTGAATAGAGAATAGAGAAATAGAGAAATAGAGAGATTTCTGAATAGAGAAAACAAACAATGGAAACAGACTCAGATATGACACAGATTTTGAGATTTTGGAGTTACTTGTTGTATGCAATATCTTGCAAGATCAGATAGACAAGTTGATATGTAGAGAGAGAAATTCTAAAAAAGAATTAAAAAGAAATGGTAGAAAAAATTTAAAATGTCTGACATAAATGAAGAATGTGTTTCATGGCTTCATGAGTAAACTCAATAATAATGAAGACAGAATCAGCAAGCTTGATGAAATGCAAAGAGAAAAAATGGATGATAAAATAGAACAAAGTATTCAAGAATTGCGTGAAATTTCAAAATGTGTAAATATGTGGTTAAAATGCTGCAAGGAGAAGAGACAGTGGATCAGAAGTAATAATAGCTAGGCTGTTAATTTTCCAAACTTAATGACAGACACCAATGTAAAGATCTAAGAAGTCAAATGATCATCAAGCAGAACAGATATATAAAACAAAAAAGAACTGTAGAAAATTAAAGGCAAAGAAAGGAAACCCAGAAAGAAGACAGAAAAAAGTAAAGAAAAAATACTTATTAAATTTCCTAAAAAATCATGATCCCTCACCAGAAACCATATCAGCAAGAAAAGAGTGGTTTGAAATGTTTGAAGCTTGACTGTTGATAGGAAAACAGTGTCACAAATCTAGAATTCTATATCTAGCAAAAATACTAAAAATGAAAGACAAAAATGGTTTCAGATGAAAGAAGGGATTTACCCCAATATACCCGTATTTCTGTTCATGTCAAAATAAGTTGTTCATGGAGAAAGAAAATTCTTGGGGAGGTATGGACATGCATAGGTGTATGGAAATGATGACTCTCTGAAGTAATCAGTGAAAGGAAAAGACATCATTATAGTCTTTATCATTCCTAATTAATCTAGAAGACAGGCATTTGCATAATGCAAAAACAGTAAGACTGTACCGGGTGGCTCTGACATATGGATAGGTGAAGTGAAAGACAGCAGTCCCGTGGAGGTGAGTGGGAGGAGAGCTGGGACTATACTTGCAAGGTACCAGGACAAAAGGCGAAACAGAACATTGCCATTTGAATGTGGGTTTAGAATACCTGAAAAATCTGTATCATATGTAACCACTGTTTTGAAACGGAAGTATCCTTGATGTTATGCTTGGGATATAAATGTGCCCCCATCTCATGCAATATATATTTGATTCCAAGCTGGGGATGTTATTTGGGGAAGTTCTTAAAACTTCGGAGGTGGGGTGAAGCTGGAGGAAGTAGGTCACTGGAGATGGCTCTTCGACTGATCACTTCCTGTCTTGGTCTCTTGGTACTCTCTGCCATATTATGAACTTCTTGTCTCTGCTCCCACAAATTTCCCAACATGGTGGACTGAAATATGAGCCAAATAAAGTCTTCCTCTCTTATCTATTTTATATATTTTGGTCACAGCATTCCAAAAGTAATATAAATGAAATGCTAAGAAAGCACATAAAATGGAACCATATAAATGTTCAATTAAAGCTAGAGGAATCAGAAAATAGAAACATGGCTGATATTAAGTCAAATATATCAGTCATCCCTTTAAATAAGTCATTTAAATGCACCAACTAAAGGAAATTATCAGATAAAAATACAAGACCCAAGCTGTGTTATTCATATAAAATAAACTATAAAATTCGATTAGCCAGGCGTGGTCGCACACACCTTTAATCCCAGCACTCAGGAGGCAGAGTCAGGTGGATCTTTGTGAGTTCAAGGCTAGCCTGGTCTACATAGTGAGTTCCAGGACAGCTGGGGCTACAGGGAGACCCTGTCTCAAAAAGACAAAAAAAAAAATTCGATGAGATAAAATTAAATAAGGTCACGCAGAGCCTCATAACACTAATCGATAGAAAATGAATACCAGTGCCTGTATTAAGTTCAGACAAAGCAGTTTTGAGAACAAGGGAAGTTGTCATGAATAAAGAGCAGTACTACATAAGTGGGTCAGAATGACATGACCATTCTAAGGTGTGTGCACCTGACAGCATGGCATCAAGATACATGAAGCAAAACCTAACATAGCAGGGAGGACGAGACAAGCTCATTGCTTTCTTTGGACATTTTACACTCTCCTGCCAGTAATCATCAATTAAGAAGGCAGAAAATCAATAAGTATGCAGTTTATCTGAATAGCACTATCAATCAGCTTGATTGAAACTTACATACTCATGCACCCAACAATAGCAGAAGACACATTTTTCTTAGGCCAACATGAAACATTCTTGAACTAAGAGTATCCAAAGACCACATGAAGACTAAATGCAATGTGGTATTCTGGAACAGAAAAAAAAAAGGCATTAGGTAAAAGCTAAGGAAATACGAAGTGCAGACTTTAGATAATAGTATTAAGAGTCACTGACTGCAACAGTTGTGTTGTGACAATGCATGGTAACAGTAAGGAAAACCAAGTGCAATAGCACTCTATTATTTTTGCAGTAATTCCTTAAGTTAAAGCTGTACATATATTGGAACATCTTCCATATATCTTTTATCTTTATAACATCCTCTGGAGAGTCTCTTATCTTCCTTTCTCCACTCATGAGCAACCACAAGGATAGGAGAGGTCTCTCAGACTATGCTCTTATCAAGGAAGACTGAGTTCCTCATTAGGGACTATGAAGAATGGGAGCCTATTAGACTATTCCCTCTTAGTGACATGACTCTATTTAAGTTCTATACCTTTGACACTGATGAATTGTTCCTGAATTTTGTATTGTTAATCTTTTTCCTGCAAATGCATTATGCATCATAAAAATAATTTTTAAAAATCTCTGGAGTAAATATTAGCCTTCGTCACTGGGGAAGTCAGAAAACTTTTAGTGATTATATGAATCTGAGAGGGTTTCGGCACCCTTGTGAGCTGAGTCTCCATTTTTTTCTTTGATGCTCCCTCTTGGTCCTTTTCCTCAAATTCATGATCTGTCAGCCATATATTATGATTCTCACTCTAAGTGGGAGGCAAGAATAAATACACTCAGAGTGAAGTCCCTATTTAAAAGGGGATGTCTAGGTTAAGAAAGTGTTCTAGTTTGCTTCTCCATTGCTGTGAGAAAGTACTCTGACCAATAGCAACTTGGGGAGGAAAAGGTTTATTTAGCTTATATCTTCTGGTCACAGTTCATCAGGGAGCCCAAGGTAGGAACTCAGGGCAGGAACCTGGAGGTAGGAGCTGAAGCACAGGCCATGGATGAAAGACGCATATTGGCTTTTTCCTCTGGCCCCTACTCAATCTACTTTCTTATACAGTGTAGACACACCTGCCCAGGGATGGCACCACCCACAGTGGGCTGAGCCCTCCCATATCACTCAGTAATCAAGAAGATGCCCCACAGACATGGCCACAAGCCAGTCTAATGGGGGCAATTCCCCAATTGAGGCTCCCTCTATGCAGATGTGTCAAGTTATCCAGCACAGAGAGCCTCTTTAAATTTACCATCTATAACTTGGATTTAGGTCCCTATAATACAGAGAATACCAAACAGAGAAGACAAATACACCAGCAAAAGTGTCAGTGTGAGGAGCAAAGGAGTCTTGAAGGAGAGGTGCTAGAGAGAAACAGCCTGGGAGATACAGGGCAGAAAGGACAGGCATTAAGACCCAGTGGAACCCATATCCAGCCTCCTACCCAAGTAGGCTGATCCCAGTTGGCCCATTCAACTGCCCACTAGTAATAGATTGTGTAACATCTAGCAATCTTCTATTTGAGTCCTGGTTGGAATCTGTGCTTTCCTGAGACTTGGCCTTAGGCTGCTGTGTATTCATGTGAGCTTCATAGGGCCCTGATTTGTGTCCTCTTCAATAAGCTGAAAATGACCTTGGTCCTGTCCTGGCTGGCTGGAGGTAGGAAATGCTAAAGTGTTTTGGGCTCTGATCCCTGGTCTTGTTCCTAAATGTTTTCCAAGCTACCTCTTCAGAAGGAGGGGAGGAGTGATGGTAAAGTAGCCTCAACTGGGGATCTAAGAAGGCCCATACTGAGAGGTATTTCTCTGACCTGAATAGAGACCTAATATTTCAAGTTACCCAAAACGTAAGAGTCCAGTTGGATTGGCCAATCATCTGGCCAAGGGCCCACTCCTCAGGACGGCAGATCCACCTTAAGCCATGTTAAAGAAATAGAAGGGATAATTATCCCTTTAATCAGACTATTAATTTTGTTTCCCAGAATTTCTGTCTTCTGTGCAGTCATTCCAGAACTTCCATGAGGTTCTTTTGGGTCTGTCCATATAACTCAGAAAGACGTACATTTTCCTTGTTCTTTTCTTCTGTCATTTTCGTTTGCACACAGGTCAGAGTCTACTGATGCTTTCCCTAACATTTTGGGCTTCACTCTTTCTCTAGCTTTGCCATCATGTGGCTGACCTCCATGCCAGTTTAACTCAAAGAGCATGGCCTTTTCTCTTTCTCTTCTCTGTCTTCCTCCTCTAGGAAGCTGCTGAGATTTACAGCTGTCCTGCACTGGGTTTTTCTTTTAAACGCTAATAAAATTGTCCTCTAGCTTTCTTCTGAATAAAAAGTACTGTACAATATTCTAATAGTGGACATACATCATTTGTTGTACATTTGTCAAAAGCTTTGAAATACATGACACAAAGAGTGAGGCTTGACATGAGCTCATACCTTAAATGATATTAATGTAGAAATATTGGCTCATCAAGGATAACGTTTATACAACACTAATTCAGATATGAAAAATAGGGAAAACTGAAGGGGTAAGGACTAAGAAGTATGTGGGAACTCTACTTCTCAGTCATTTTTTCTCCTACAAATGCAAAGTGTGTCAATAAAGTCTATTTACTTAAACTTAAACATGTACATAAGTGAAACTAAAGTCTTATTAGTTTAAAATTTTAAATTCCTTAAATATTTCCATTCTGACAGCTAGGTCAGGAGGTAAAATAACCTAGAAAGAATTATAAAAATGATGAGAAAAAAGGCTCAAGCTGGTCAAAGTTTTGTAAACTCCCAAACAAAGTGTAGCAATAAAATTCTGCATGATTAGACAATACCTCAGGATGCATCTCAGGATGATGGTCCTTATGGCATAACAGATGCTGTGTCAGTGGTTTCTTTACCCTGATACCCTGTTTTCCAGTGACATAGCATTCTGCTGACTCTTAGTTTTGTAACAGCAAGCAAAAGAGGTTTCTACATTTCTGTTCAAACACAAGCCACCTGTGGTTTTAGGTTCATTAAACTCTTCCAAATAACTGGTAATGGTGAGCCTCCACTGCTTCATTAGCAGAGACAAATATTTGACTTTATGAAGGAGCAATGTCCTTTTGACTCCAAGTAAAAGGTTTGAGTCACAAGGCCTGCTGTTGATGTCCATAGGAAAAGGTCACAGACTGGCATTTAACACCATCCCATCATCTGTGCATAGACAGGATAGCTGTTTCCTTTCTCTGAGGTCCTGATGACCTATTCCAGGTTCCCAGTTCTGCATAACAAACTACTCCACAGTTAAGAGGTAATGCAAGCATCTTATTTTGCTCTTGATTTTGAGAGTTGGGAATGCAGGAAGAGCTTGGCTGGGTGGTTATGAATAAATTCATCATTCTCTTACATCAACTGGAAAAGCAGCGGTTGAAGCGTCCATATTTAAGATGACTTCTTCATACACATGGCAGGGGACTTGGTGTTCATTGGCCTGTTTCCCTTCTCAGATGATGTGTCACCATCCAGAGGTCATTGGCTGGACTTCTCATGGTGTAATAGTCTTACAGAGGTCATATTTCTACCTCACACATGACAGCTGCCTTTCCTGGGCAGGAACAATCTTGCACGGGAATTCCAAGAGTCGAGCAGTAGAAGCTGCCATTCTTAGGAGCTGGGACTGGAAAATTCTTAACAATATCTTCTATGTTCTGTTTGTCAAAGTAGTTCTAGCACATGCCAAAATCTGGAAGAAGGTAGTGTAGACCCCACTTCCACATGGGATGGGAAACATTGTCATTATTAATCTCCCAACCTTCCAGTGCTCTCGATAGCTACAGAGAGGGGCAGTGCCTACTATAAGCCAGCACATATTCTATAAACTGAAATAGAGACCATCAGAAACCAGGTTCTAGGGAGGTAATATTTTCTTTTAGTAATAGCCTCTCAAGTAACCAGAAAAGTGTAAAACAAATAAGAAACACTTAAAATTCTCTAAACCAAAAGGTGAGAAAATTGCTATGCCACAGTTAGCGCAGTATCTTGTTTATGGTTTTTGTTCTTTATGCTTTATCATATTCATGGTAAGCCAGTGGGATGTCTTCATGGTAATAAATCCCAAGGGAGAGTTGCCTTGTTGTCAGCTGCACCATCCTCGTGCCAAAGTGTGGGAAATGTCCTCAAATGCTGTGGAAATTTTCATTCACTATTGTTCAGCCTTTTAGTGTTACAAGTAAGCATATACCATTTAGGACATGTTTCTGTTTTTCTTCATTTGAGAAAACCATGGACATAGCTGTAAATCATTCCATGTAGGGTTCCCACAGCAATTCAACACCTTGGTGGGAACTAGTGTCTAGTTAGATGGCTAGTGCAGTGCTCTGTGTCACACCAGGCACGGCAGGCAAGAGGGAGACTAGTTTTATATGAAAATATGTGAAAGAGCTTCTGGTCCTTTATTCCTTAATACCATTGGTGCCAAAATTCTCTTCAAAGGGACTCAGTAAGGATTATTCCTAGTGAAGAGTAACTACGTTAAGCATATGCCACTGTGTGAGAACAAAATGAGAAGGGATTGAAACATAAATCGCTGTGTTTGCTGTAGGGCTGTTTCTTTCCAGTTCCTCTTTTCCATGTGGACCATCCCAAAGACTATGGTATGTTTTATACTGGTAATAATGCCAGAGAATTTGAAAATGAGGGCACTTACAGATGGATAGGGATGTCTGGGGGGAGAGATTGGCCTGGTGACTCTTGCTTGGTTTTTCAGCATGACTGAGAGACGTATTTAAAGTGCCAGATCCATCTAAGAACTGAGAAAGAAATAGCTATCATTTCACCCACAGCTTGGAGTCCTGGAAGTCCAGGTGGACACAAAGGTGTGAGTTAGATAAGCTAAGAGAGAGCAGTAAGATGAAAAACCAGTTAATTGTCAAAGTGGAAGAACAATTCACACCTTGTAGCAGAATGACTCTTAGTGAACACATCACTGATCATCTGAATAAAAAAAAAAATAGCAGGATCTTGTCTGCTTTTTTTCTAGTATGAAGAGAAATCCATGTGCCACAGATGTTCCCCATAGAAAGATGTCAAACCTGAAATGACAGAGCTAGTAATCAAAGACATTGTACACCACAGAATGTAAAATGCAACAAATCACCATTTACCAGAGTAAATTCCATCTGATTGCTGTGCCCAGCCCGCTCCCACTCCAAACTGGCGAATCTTAAAGATAGGACATTGTATCACAGGTGACCCAGTTTCCTGGGAGCCCAGCTCTGGTCCCTCTGCCTGGGCCATCTGAACAGCACACAGTGAGTGTTTTGATATACAATAAGCCATAAAATAAATAATTACAAAAATTAGCACCTCACCCCTATATCCACAGTTTTAACTAAAGGCGTTCAGGATGGAGCTTTGTCAAGTTACTCTGCAGATTATGTCCTTTTAGAGACTCAGTTGTGTTGTGGGTACAGTTTGGACACTTCCAGTTGCCTTACCATATTATCTGTGAAGACACCTGGGGACAAATATTTGAAATGATGTCTAGAAACCCCTGAAGTAAAGGAATTGTGAACTCTGGAGCCAAGAAAGACTTTAGAAATACACTGTACCTAATGTATTTGATTTGATTGAGTTTAATGGGGACCCTAGTCAAGCTCTGGATACACATGGATGAATAAAATATAGCCCAGTGCCCTTAAGAAACTCAGTGTCAAATAAACAGGCAATTTAGATTCCACATGATAAATTCTGTGCTAAAATACACTGAAGAAATGATGTGGGCTTGGTGAGTCCAGTGTTTCAGGCAGACTGGTTGTAGATGGTATCATTGATTGGTTTCAAGAATAAGCGAGAGAAAACCAGGTGCATGGAATAACAGTGTTCTAAGTCTTTCTGGAAGAGGGCAGGGGATACTCATACATGTGCTTAATTTTGCCCATAAGCAAATGATAGTACCAGAGGAGTATGTCTCTGAGTGGTGCTAGCGTAAAGCAAGACAGAGAGGAACACGTGATGCCGAATAACAATATAAAACTGAGAAGTGGGATATTATTCTGAAAGGGATAAGTAAATACCAAAGATGTTAGTCGACAAAGGTGATAAAAGCTGAATCAGAGTCGTCACTGTGACTAAAATTTTGTTAAATGAGTAAGGGAATTTTAGGGGGTCACCAATGTCCAAAAATGTATTAGCTTTTCACTTTTGGTGAATCCTATGGAGCATGTGAAAATGACGTTGTTTTTTAAAATATTTTTATGGATTCGAAGATTTCATACAGTGTATTTTATCACATTCGGACCCGCTTCCCTCTCCTCACTCCCACGTTACTGACTTCAGGTCCTCTGTTGCTATTTGTCTTTTTTTAAAGGCCTGTGAGTCTAATCTGTTTCCTAAATGCTCTTGGCTGTGGGTCCACCCCTTGGAGTCTGGTCAACCTACTAAGCACCACAGCAGTAAGGAAAATTGACTCTCTCTCTCTCTCCCAGCATCTGTCAGTTGCCAGTGGATCTTCAGCTAGGGCTGGGCTTTTTGCCTACATCCCCCGATTCATGATGGGTCTCTCCCTGGCATGCACAGGACCCAAGACTTTATTTGTACCTTCCCTCTTCCTTTCCCTTGCTCTGGCCCTGAAATATGCTGTATTTACTTGGATGTTTGCTCTTTTCCTGCCTAGTTAATCAATTCCCACCTACCTGTTTTTTTCCATTACTCATTTCTATAGCTAAAAATACCCATTTTACATTTTAAGCTCTCAGCTTTACTTTTTATCCCCAGAACTTAAAAATATAACATTATATCATATCCTTCTGTTCCAGGGCATCTAAAAAGTCTTCTTTGTCTTTGAATTGAATTTTCCTATAACATTTTAAATGCAATTTTATTATAATATGAAACAATTTTATTTTATTACAAGGTCTTGCTTAATTATATATCCCTGCCTAATTTAGATACTTTTGGGAAACTGATTCCAGTTATTATCACAGCATGACTGGAGAAAATGAACCTGTCAACCTTTGGATCATCTACTTTCTTGTCCAGTCAGAGGTTTGGTTAGTTGTCTGGGGTTATAGGAATGGAGAGTGGAGAGCGGATCTGCAGGGACCACAATGTGCATAACATTGTGATTCTTAATATGAAACTGCAATTGGCTTAATTGCATAACTATATCATTATCACAACACAGCAACTGAGCTTTGCTACATATAAAAAAGAACAAGAAAATCACCTTTAAAGATTTCCAACTGGGAAATCAGTTTTGTAAAAGTACTTGTAGCTTCTAGATTTGCTCACAAAGGCATGTGAATATACCATCTCATGGCAGATTAGTATTTCCAATTTCATAAGGCAGTGTGCCAAAGTGGTAACATGTATATGTGAGACTTCATCCAGTTTCTTACATGTTAGTGTTATGGCTTTTGGATAGTTATTTGATTACTGTATGTCTTAGTCCAAGTCTTGGCTGCTATATTGAAGACCATAGACTGGATGGTTTGTAAACCACAGAATTTATTGATTTCTAAGATGGAGGCCTTGGCTGACTTGGTGTTTTGCTACCTGGTTCATATAGCTGTCTTGACACTGTGTCCACACATGGCAGAATGGGGTATGGGAACACTCTGGGGCCTCTTTCATAAGAGAAATAGATTGATCCATGAGGATCTTGCATTTGTGACCTAATCTTCTAGCAAAGGCCCCACTTCTTTAGTTCATTACTTTGGGGGTTAGGAGTCTAACATGAATTTGAGTAGGCCATAGACATTCAGTGAGGATAAGCTGTGAATGAAAATAACTTGTCAAGACCCACATATACATGTGTCATGGTTGGCTTCAGTTGTTAACTTGACATACTTGGGAAGAGGGAACCTCAACTGGGGAATTGCTTCTACTGGATTGGACTGTGGATATGTCTGTGAAGCATTTTCTTGATTGTTGTGTGATGTGGGAGGACCCAGCCCACAGCAGGTGATGCCACCCTGGGGAAAGTGGTCCTGGGCTGTATAAGAAAGCAGTCTGAGCTCAGACCAGAGGAGCAAGCCAGTAAACAATGTTCCTCCATGGCCTGTGTGTCAGCTCCTGCCTCCAGGTTCCTGGCCTGCTTAAATTCTGCCTTAGCTTCCTTCAGTGATGAGCTATCTCTTGGAAAAGCAAGATGCAATAAACCTTTTTCTCCCCAAGTTGGTTTTGGTCAGAGTGATTTTTTTTAACAGCAATAGAAAGTAATTAAGACAACATGCATGAAAACGTCACAGTGAAACTCACTAATATGTATAGTTAATATGCATCACGAACTGTGATTTTAAAAACTGGAATACATACACAAAATATGTAGGTGTATCCTCTTGTTTTTCCTTTTTGGGGAATTATTTTCAGGATAATTCAAGGAAGCCATGGGAAGCAATATGAAGGAGGGAAGGAAGTCAGAACATAGCGCATTAAAGAGCAGGATCAGGGCAGGGACATAGCTCAATAGTAGAGGGCTTGCCTAGCATGTGTAAACGTGAGGCTTTGGGTTTGATCTCCAGTACCACAAAAAAAAACATGATTAGTTGATAAAAAAAATCTGTGGATTAAATTCTGTGGTACATCTTCTAGGAAGCCGTGTAGGACATGCCCACCTAGAAGACAAGGGTTCCAGTGTGTTTGTTCACCATTCCTGTATGTCTTGGGTGAGGGATGATCTCAGGGAATAAGTTTCCAATAAATGTAGTTTGTCTTTTGTTTGTTTCATTAAGATCCTTGAACCAAAGCATAGCTTGAGTAAATAAAACTGAACCTCAGATAGAGATTTGGATGCAAGTGACTGTAGTAGGAAGTCAGTGATATGGGATGGATAATGAATGCTTAGAGAGAGAGAGTGTTAACAGGGCACCACAGCATCAACTATAAGAATTATACATGATGGCATAGATATAGCTATAATGGCAGTGCTTGGGACCTGGGAGGGACTCAATAAAAAGTGGCATTAAGAAAATTATGGACAGAACAAAGTGATTAACACAACCCAAGGCTCAAGAGACTGGATCTCTTGAAGAACCATCTGGTCCTTCATGCCCCTGTTACATGGACTCCAGGTCTTTAGGAATAACCTTGACACAATGCTGACAAATGCCCTTTAATCACCTAAGTGGAAGAGTTCCGGCTGTTCAAGCATGACAGTCTGGTTGTACCTCTTAGTCATGTTGCCAGCTACCTTCTTGCCAAGCTCCCAAACACATCAGGACCACTGGCAAATGCCCACTGTTATATGATTCTGAATGGGAAGGATTGGAACTGGGGGAATCAATAAATCAATAATTAAAAATCCACACATTTGGGAAAGTTGATTTATAGTGCTCCTTTTAATGTTATTTTGATAAGGAAAATATACTATAAAAAAGATAGGAGAGGAATTTCTGTACATAAAAAACATTCCTCAGATTTCTCAATTATCAAAACAGTTTGGTCATTTGGTTTTTCAGAAACAGAGGCAAGTGCTGAGATAACCAGATCCGACTTCTTGATACATTTGTGTTTAGCTAATAACTGAACCTAGAAGTCTGTGAACCTTGAAAGAATAACTTTCCTATTGGAGGGCTCATGTTAATCATTTCCATGTAGAGATGGTTATTTGGGACAGATATTTACTTGTCCAGACCTAATCAGCCAGAATCCAGCAGTTCAGGAAGCAGTAAACTGATCGCTTTATCATTCATCATCATTGTTATTACCTGTCATTCAAACATAGGGACCACTGTTACAGTTTGGGACCACAGGCTCATGTGTTTGGAAAGCTGGCTTCCACTGGTGGAGCTGTCTGGGAGTTACGGAGCCTTTCACTAAGCAGGCAAAGCTGATGGAGGTGGGGCACTGAGGACAGGCCTTTCTGGATTACAGCCTGGCCTGCTTCTGTTCAAGTTCTCTCTGCTTCCTGTCTGCTACTATAATGTGAGTAATGACCTCAAATGAATGCTGCCCTAGTAGCGAACTGCTCCTACCACATCTTTCCTGTAATAATGGACCAGAACCATGAGCCAAAGTAAATCATCAGTTGCATCTGTCGGGTAGTCTGCCATATTGATGGGAGAAGTAACTAACATATACTTGTCTTCAATCTGTATATCAATATGTGAACCTTCTATCTAAAAACAAAACCTTGTACATTTTATCCCAGACCCTTCTCTAGTCAATTACGAATTGGGGAGGGATGAAAATGAGCAAGCACTGTTCTGCCCCAGGATCCAGGACTGATCAAAGCCCTTGATACCAGACCCTGGCAGTAAGTAGCCCGGTTGCTGCTAGAGGCGAGTGAGAAACATGAAAAGGCTTTGTTTTGTTTGAAGATACTAATTAAATGATTGAAATTCGGTGGGGGCGGGGAAGCCTTGAATAATCAAACAGTCACCTCTAATTGAAAAAACAGCAGAAATAAGTGACATTCAGAAACCATAGTTTAAGGGACAACATCCCAGATCCCACCCATGTCTGAATTCTGTCCCTATTTAAATTTTTTCAGGGTCCTTCTTGATCTTTATTTTCTTAATTACCTGCAGAATTAATTTGATCATGTTGGATTTTAACTGTTGACCTCCTAGGTAGTCTAAGGACTGCATAAGTAAAAATCATGTCTTCTACATTTTTACAAGTGCTCTCAGGAAAAATACATAAAATCTCACAAGAAAAATATATTTTAGAATTTAATGCCAAGGTCAACTGATTTTATTCACATATTATGTACTTATTTTTTTGAAAAATTTCTGTTTTCATTATTTTCCTGGCTCTCAAGGAATTCAAAGCCATGTACCAGCTCTTAGAGGAATATTAACTCTGATGATTAATGCATGCACTTCTTCATCTCTTTCATGAGTTTCAGTATTGAGTCTTATTATGTCCTTCACCTTGAGGTATGCAAAATTCTGTCTTTTGGAAGGACTCAAGCAGGGACAGTGAAATGACATTTGAAGATTGACATTGTATTCTCTGTTTCAAGTACAGCTGAAGCTCTTGGTTTTATCTTTCAGTATAATGTGGGTCTTATTTTCCTCTCCTTTTACAGGTAAAGAGATTCCCTTCAAGTTATTGTTATTATCAGAACCAGAGTCTAGATCTGAGCCAGTAGGCAGCAGGGGTGTCTAAACCTTGGTTCTTCTGATACATGCAATTTCCTTTGTGCCAGGTTGAAACCTGTGTAATATAAACAAGGAGCAATGGTAAACTCAATCTTTAACTGACTCGTGCAAATGTCTTACTTAGAAATATTTCTTTTATGTCTTTTTACAATGTTGGAAGAATAAATAAGACCACAGATCGGAGATACTATAATAATGAGGTAGAAGAGGACAGTGATGATTGGTTGATGCAAGTGAAATTAGTAGTGCTAATGAAGATGATTATGTTGATGGTGCTTGTGTAGTCTGTAGTAACAATGCTGATGTGGGCTGTGGTGATGGATGACAAAGTTGCTATGACAGTGTGGGTGAAGATGGAGATCTTGACCCATCTCTCTTAGTGCAAAAGGAATTCGTGGTGAGTTCTAATCACTTCCTCTATGCCTTCTGTTGGGCTTGCTTCTAAGAGATGAAGTCTAAGCAAATCCATAGTTCATTTCTGGGGTAAATCAGCTTTTGTAGGGCCAAAGTCCTAAACAGTTCCTTAAGATGATAATTAAATGAGCGATCCAGAAATGTATAGTTTATTAGAGTCATGGTAGATGTATTTGCCTATTTTACTTTTCCATTACTATATGGAGTGCTTATCTTGATCTTAACAATAAATCCTTAGAAAAATTTAGTGAATAGTCACTGTGTATCATCTTCAGTATTTTATTCATCTAATTCAAGTTAATCGGTCTTACCCTCAAAAGAATCGCAGAAAGGAGATCTGACTATGGTTCCCATTTTAAAGATGAGGAAAGTGAGACAGAGAGACTCAGTAATTTGCAAAATGCCTATAGATGGTGCAGTAAGGCCACGGTTCAAACCTAGGATGCTGACTACAGTTTGGGAGCCCCAGTCTCCACTGATTCCATCTCAAATAGGAGATGACACCTTGTAATAGATACAAGCAAGCTTCTGTGAAAAGACACCTTACAAAAGGGCTTGCCATCTCATTTCCTCCTTGATTTTGGTACTGGGCATGAAAGAGACAACGGTCAATCTGTGTGTGGTTTTCAGGGAATAGTAAACCCACATCATTCTCCATGCCCAGGACACCACAGGAGAATGGAAAGAAATACTGGGCTGTGTGACATATCTGTGTCCAGAGGCACTGTTCCAAAACTGAGTGAGGAACTCTCTCAGAGAGATCGAAGATGTGTCTGCAGCAAAAACAGTGATCCTCTCAGATGCCTCTGCATCCTTGCTACTGTTTGGGTGTGCTCTTCCTACAGCCTGACTGTGCTTTAGATCTAACAGTTCCTTCAGAGGGTATTCTGGACCCTCTCTAGTCTCTTTGCCTGCACACATGGAAATATTTTGTGTAAGATTTTGTGTTTTCTCAGAGATGTGGTAGCCAATGGCTGTGGGAGTACATGAACTACCTGCTCCCTTGGGAAACCTGAGGATGCAAATTGCATCCTCAGGTTCCATGTGGAATCATGCTGGAGATACCTTCTGTAGGACCTGCTTAGAATCATACCCCAGTTTGGCTTCCTACCCTTCCCCATCTTCTTTCACTTACTCCCTTGCTCAGTTCTATAACACAATCCCCTTGATATATCATGTGCACAGAATTCTTTGTCCATTTTCAGGTAACTTAACCTAAGTTAGAGGTTTAGAAATGCTTAAAAATGAAACAGGATGTTCTACACAGATAGGAATAAGAACTCTTACAAGATAGCACATTATGGTTTGAATCTGAAATGTTCTGCACATTCATGGCTCATGGTTTTGATTTCTTGCTCTCCAGTAATGGCTCTGTTTTGAGAGGCTGTATAAAATTTTAAAAATTTTTTTAAATTTATTTTTATTTATTTTTTGGGGGGCTTTACTTTTCATTTTTGTTTTGTTTTTAATTATTTAATAACCACATAATTAGAAGAAGTATTTCATAACAACAGCATTGACATATTCAATAACAATTTCCAGAGATAAGATGCACCTGTTTCAAGCTTGGGTATAAATTTTTAGGTTTACAGTTGAATTAATAGAGTTATACAATATTGTATTCAGTATAAACCCTTTAAAACATAAAATTAATGAGGTTTTAACCTTTAAAAAGATTTCCATTTATTATTAAAATACAGTTTCATACAGAAAAATTCATTTTTAATGCAATTGACACTAAGATGTTTGCACATGTGTTTCTAATCTCTATATATTTGCTTATTACTAGTCACAGTTGGTTACTTTCTGAGCTCCTTGGCATCTGAGCATGGATATAAAGTCATCAGGTAGATTTCAATGGTAGTGTTTTCAACATCTACTGATTATTAAGGAGCAAATTTTTTTTGGTCTTTTTGAGACAGGGTCTCCCTGTAGCCCCAGCTGTCCTGGAACTCACTATGTAGACCAGGCTGGCCTTGAACTCACAGAGATCTGCCCGCCTCTACTTCCCAAGTGCTGGGATTAAAGGCCTGTGCCACCACGCCCGGCTAAGGAGCAAATTTTTATGCTTCGAAGAATTATTTTTTTAATTAAAATTTTAATAACCACATGATGAGAAGAAGCATTTTATTGCAGCTTTAACATATTCAGTGACACATTCCAGAGCAAGGATACATCTCTTTCAAAAGTGGCTGTAAATTTTTAGGTTCAAAGTTGAATTAATACAGTCATA
>NW_008353009.1:292392-294209 GCF_000622305.1 Nannospalax galili | reverse complement strand
ATACAATATTGAACTCAGTATAAGCCCTGTAAGACATAAAATTGAATAAATTTTTAACCCTCAAAAGAGAGCTCCATTTCATTTTAAAATATACTGTTTCTTACAGAAAGGCTCCTTGTTCTTGCTACTAACACTGAGATGTTGGCACATGCATCATTAATCTGTATGTATCTGATTATTACTGGTCATAATTGTTTGCACTCAGATCCTTGGCGCCTGTGTATGTCTATAAAGTCGTTGGGTAGATTACAATGGTAATGTTCATCACCTCTACTAATTAACATGATGTAAACTTTTATGCTTCCTTCTCAAATATAATACATTTTTTAAAAATTGTTGATTTTTTTCTGTGTGTATATCACATAGAACATCCCAAACCATCTTATTCAACTATACATCCACTTCCCAGATGGCACCCTCCCATAGCCTCCCTCTCCCCACTAGAGCCCTTATACTCTGTTATCCCTGGAACCGTCTGCTGTGGTGTCAGCACCCCAGGCATTCCCCACTACTTGTCCATCTGGTGAATCTAGTCAGTATATCTAAAAGTCTTTGTTTTAGGAAGGTCAGCTGTTTCTCACCTAGCAGCAATCAGTTGTCAATATTCCTTTAGGTAAGATTGGGGTCTGCTGTTCACTTTCCCAGTTCTATGCTGGGTTACTATCTGGGAGTCCCTTGGGCCACCCTGGCCAACAACTCAAAAGAAGGTATCTCCTATCTGGCATTGTTGATTGTTATGTAGCCTTTAGCTATACATATGGACTCTTAAAAAATATGTATTGGCCCCTTTAACCTTTGGTTATACTTTCCTTTTCGATGTTTAAGGCCATATAGTTGGCCCAGATAAACCAATTAATTTTACTCTTAAGGTCATTTGAGGATCTGTTCCTCAGGGGTCACATGGGCTTGGGAGGAGCCCCTGGCTCCTTTGTTTCACCTGTTCCGCCTATGTGACGATAAGGCCAAGGTCCTACTTGACCATGTCTGGCTTCTCTTGGAAGCATGGAGGAAATGATTCCTCTGTGTTGACCCTCCTCTTTGTAGACTGGACACTGGTTCACGTCCATCTTATGGGGTCTCCTCGGCCTCCTTGATCAAGAGGACAGGTGACCCACCACAATTACAGGACATTTTGGGAGATGCTCATAGTCCCCTGGAACTAGTCAACCTAGGAGGGCAAGGAGCAAAAACTGTCTTTTATGTCCCTCTGACCAAATTAGTATAGGCCTCAAAGTATGTCTGTTAAACATACAAGAAAGTTAGCTCCACCAGTCTGGTACTTTTAATTACTGCGTGCCATGTGGCTAAATCTTGGGCAAAGACCAATTGTTTTCAGATAAAACTTACCTAGACATATATTTCTTGATCTGGCATGTATAATTTGTCAGTAGGTTGTTGGACTAATATGGTTCCCTCTGGTTTTTAAAACTAGCTAGGCATTATTTATCTCTCGCATTGTCTAACCCTTCCATCATGGTTTCCCCGATTTTCCCCCATCTCCCTTAATAATACCCTTCTCCTATGGTACTACTTCTCTTGAGCTCCTTCTTTCCCTTTATCCCCTAGGTTCCTTGTATCCCATTCTCTCCCCTCCTCCTGTAAACTATCCCAATTTTTATCCATATCTTCCTTATTAAGGCTTGTTTCCTACAGTTCTTCTCTTTCAGGTTCTTTCTTTTCCTTTACCTCCCAGGTACCTTTCCATTATCCTGGTTCCTGTAGTTATGTCTGGATACATACTCACTTATCAGGATTTGGTACTAGGATCGACATATCAGGCAGAACATACGTCATTTTTCGTGGAGTTTTGTTACTTC
>NW_008353009.1:288880-291971 GCF_000622305.1 Nannospalax galili | reverse complement strand
TTTAAGATGTTTCATAGCCATCTTTACTTCTTCTTTTGAGAACTCTCTGTTCAACTCCTTAGCCCATCTTTTAATTGTGTTACTTCTTGTCTTGATTCTCTGTTTTTTGAGTTTGTTATACATTCTGGATATTAAACTTCTGTCCGATTGTCACTGGTGAATATTTTGTCCCATTTTGTGTGATTTTTCTTCATTCCCCTGGTTGCCTCCTTTGATATACAGAAGCTTTTTAGTTTAATGAGGTCCCATTCATTGATTCTTGACCTTGTTTCCTGAGCAATTGATGTCCAGTTTCAAAAATCCTTTCCCACACCAATATCTTTTAGGTTTTTGCCAATGTTTTCTTCTAACAGTTTCAGAGTGTCAGGCTTTACATTGAGGTCTTTGATCCATTTGGAATTGACTTTTGTGCAAGGTGAAAGATAGGGGTTTAGTTTCATTCTACAGGTGGAGATCCTGTTTTGCCAGCACCATTTGCTGAACATGCTGTCTTTCCTCCAGTGAATGTTTTTGGCCCCTTTGTCAAATATCAGGGGGCTGAAATGTCATGTACTCATATTCGGGTCTTCAGTTTTGTTCCCTTGATCTGTGGGTCTATTTTTGTGCCAGTATCATGTTGCTTTTATGACTGTGGCTCGGTAATACACATTAACATGTGGTATAGTAATCCCCCCGGCATAGCTTCATAGAAGGAGTGTGGAAGTTCTCCCTCCATTTCTATCTTTTTGAATAAATTAAGTAGTATTGGATGTAGATCTTTAAATGTCTGATAGAATTTTGTTGAATCCATCTGGTCCTGGGCTTTTTGTAGTCATGACGTTTTGTATTACTGTTTCAATGTCTTTTTTCTGTTATGGGTCTGTTTAAGCTGTTAATCTCTTCTTGGTTTAGTTTTGGTGGTTCCCATGCCTTTAGATATCCATCCATTTCTTTTAGGTTTTCAAATTTAGTAGCATATAGTTTTTTAAAGTATTCCTTTATAATGTTCTGTACCTTTCTGATGTCTGTTGTGATGTTTCCCCTTTCATCTCTGATTTTGTTGATTTGGAGGTGCTCTTTCTTTCTTCTGATTAACTGGGCTAGAGGTCTGTCAATCTTGTTTATCTTTTCAAAGAACCAGCTCTTGGATTCATTGATTCTTTGTATTGTTTTGTTTCAATTTCATTAATTTCTGCCCTGATTTTTGTTATTTCTTCTTGTTTGATGGGTTTGGGTTTCATTTGTTCTCACTTTTCAAGTGTCTTGATGCAATGTTAAGTCATTTATTATCTTTCTGATTTTTTGATGTAGGCACTTAGAACTATAAACTTCCCTCTAAGGACAACTTTCAGAGTGTCCCAGAGATTTTGATGTGCTGTATTGTCCTTTTCATTTAGTTCCAGGAATACTTTTATTTCTTTCTCAATTTCTCTTTTGACCCATTCATCATTCAGGAGTGTGTTGTTTAATCTCTGTGTGTTCATGTGGTGACTAGGGCTTCTTCTGGTGTTGATTGTAAGCTTTATTGCATTGTGGTCTGATAGAATGCATGGAATTATTTTAATCTTCTTGTATTTGTTGAGGTTTTGTGCCCCAATATATGGTAGATTTTGGAGAAGTTTCCATGGGGTGTTGAGTAGAAAGTATGTCCATTGGTGCTTGGGTGGAATACTCGGTAGATATCTGTTAAGTCCATTTGATATATGGTATTGTTTAATTCAGATGTCTCTCTGTTAGCTCTCTGCCATGTTGACCTTTCTAATGGAGACAGTGGGGTATTTAAATCTCCTACTATTAATGAGTTTGGATTAATCTGGGTCTTAAAGTCCTGTAGTATTGTTTTTATGAAGTTGGGTGCACCAGAGTTTGGTGAATATTTGTTCATGATTGTAATATCTTCTTGATTTATTGTTCCTTTGATCAGAATGAAGTAGCCCTCTTTATCTCTTCTGATTAATTTCAGTGTAAAGTCTGTTTTGTCAGACATTAGAATTTCAATGCCTGCTTTTTTCTTAGTACCATTTGCTTGGCAGATTTTTTCCCATCCTTTCACTTTAAGATAGTGCCTGACCTTGAAAGTGAGATGAGTTTCTTGCAGACAACAAAAAGATGGTTTTGTTTCTTAATCCATTCAACTAGTCTGTGTCTTTTGACTGGGGAGTTCAGTCCATTAACGTTTAAAGTTATTAATGAAAGATGAGTATTGAATCCTGTCATTTTTTTTTGTTTTTATTCTTGCTATAGCTGTACTTTTACACTGTTATACCCTCGTTGGAGTTCTTTCTGTAACCCCTTGGGTATAGTCATTCCTTTCTTCAGCTCTTTGTATTGCTCCCAGAACTCTCTGAAGGGCTGGTTTTGTGACAAGGATTCCTTCAGCCTATTTATGTCATGGAAGATTTTTCTTTCCCCTTCAACTATAATAGACATTTTGGCTGGGTGTAGTAATCTGGGTTGGCATCTGTGGTCATTTCAAACTGGGAATACTGGTCCAGGGTCTTCTGGCTTTCATAGCTTGCACTGAAAAGTCAGCTGTAATCCTAATGGGTTTTCCTTTATATTTGATTTGTTGTTTCTATTTTGCAGCTTTCAGAATTTTCTCTTTGTTTTGTGCATGTAGTGTTTTTACTACGATTTGCTGTGGAGAGAAATGTCAGCTGTAATCCTAGTGGGTTTTCCTTTATATGTGACTTGTTTTTTCTCTTTTGCAGCTTTCAGTATTTTCTCTTTGTTTTGTATGTTTAGTGGTTTTACTATGATGTGCCGTGGAGAGTTTTTTCTGGTCCTGTCTGTGTGGTGTTCTATATGCTTCTTGTATTTGTATGGGCATGTCTTTCTTTAAGTTTGGGAAATTTTCTTCCACAATTCTGTTGAAAATCTGGTCCATGCCATTATCTTGGGGTTCTTCTCCTTCCTGTATGCCTATTATTCGTAAGTTTGGTCTTTATATGGTGTCATACAATTCCTGCATATTCCATTCTTGTGCTTTCTTAAATTTTTCATACTCTTTGAGTTTGTCCACTTTATCTTCCAGTCTTGATATTCTGTTTTCCATTTCATTCATCTTATTGGTGAGGCTTTCTCTTGTCGTTTCTAATTGGCTGAGTGTTTT
>NW_008353009.1:260344-288508 GCF_000622305.1 Nannospalax galili | reverse complement strand
GTGCACTTTATGTGGTTTACTTTTTGGGCATGTAAATCTGGTTCCTCTAAGCTTCCAGTTCTCTCTTTTGATTTTATACTGGAGTGGCCAGATTGCTTTTTCCTTCAGGAGTTCCCACAGAGGCCCAAGTCAGATGAGGATCAGATGCTCTTAGGCTTTCTCCTAAGGTCTGGATCCCTCCAGGAAAGATTTTGGCCTCAGGAATTTTGGGGTTGGACTGTCCTGGGAGCAGGGCCCAGGAAAGATGCTGGTCTTGGGCAGCTGGTGTTGCTGACGCTCAGAGATGCAAAGGGAGATGAGGGCGGGAATAGGCCCCAAGGGCTCCTGGGGACTGCACTGAGGAACTGGATTGGTCTGTATGCAAGGATCAGGAGGCCAAAAGTTCATCCCCAGTGTCCAGGAAAGAGGCTGGCTGGGTTGTGCAGCCCAGGGAAGCAGAGGGAGGTGAGGGCGTGACCAGGCCCAGAGGGCTCCTGGGGACTGTGAGACAGAACTGGGTTGGTCTGAAAGCAAAGGAACAAGAAGCAGTGGTGGTTCCCCAGGTGTCTGGGGTACCAAGACAAGGAATGGGACAGGACCCAGGCTAGGAGGAGAGATGGGCAGGGGATATGGGAGGGTGAATGAGGCTTGGAGACTCAAGGGGCAGGGGGCGTGATGGACTTACCTGGAGAGTAAGGCTGTATAATCTTTAGGAGGTGGGATTGGCTGGTGGAAGTTGGTCACTAGGGTAGGTCTTTGAAATTTATGGCTCAGACACCAGCTCTAGTACTTGCTCTGCTTTCTGGTCTGCTACCATATGAACAGCTACGATCACAGACTGAGCTGTTCTGCTATACTTTTCCTACTGTGAAAGACTGAGACCTTTTTGAGCTGTAAGGCAAAATGCAAAATAAAGCCTTCCTCTCTTAAATGACTTCTGTGGGCATTTTGTCAGAATGATGAAAATAATAATACTTATGATGAAACAAAATATAAACTGAATATGCACAGATCAGCACTAGGAAGATGTATCCAACTGTATCACAGGCAGCTGCAAGTAATGGAGATTTGTTGGAGAGGAATTCATGGACTTACAAAATGAGCATCATGAACTGACAGAGGGATATATAACAGTTCATGTCAACCTGCTCTTGTAGAGTCATAGCTGAACCTCTTCAAAGTAGAGTTCACATTGGAGTGATTTTTAAAAAATAATTTTAGGATATGAATATTAGAAACTTAAATTATCATACTCTAAAAGTCACAAAGAACATGTGAGTTTGACTGTATTGGCATGTAATGATTTTGCCTTAAATTTAAAAAGTGCTCATCCAATCAACCATCCTATTTTTCTATTAGCTCAAAGCATAGCATGAGCCTGCAGAGTGTTCTCTGTTTATGTAAACCAAATGTTTAATTATGCAAATGCTAGTTTAACATTGAAAGCAACTGGCTTTTAAAATATGAGCACAAATGCAGGATGTGTTGGTGCATGCCTTTAATCCCAGCACTCAGGAGACAGAGGCAGATGGAACTTTATGAGATTGAGTCCAGTCTGTGAGTTCTAGACCAGCTGGGGCTACAGGGAGATCCTGTCTAAAAAATGAATATGTACACGGTGCACACAGCAATGCATATAAATATTAAATACACAATTCAATGTATTCTTTTTAAAAATAAACACACTCATACAGTGACCATAGGGTCATGAAATAGAATATTCTCGCACCCTACCAGACTCCTCATGAACCCACCCAGTCAACTCCTCTTGTTAAAGGAAATGTCATTTATGAAATCTATCCAAAGATAAACCCTCCCTGCTCTTGAACTTTATATAAATAGGATCATGGGTTAAACACTTTGGGTCATGTTTCCATAACCTTTGAGTCATTTTGGTAAGCTTTATCTATATGGTTCTCTGTTCATATTTCATTGATGTGAAGTGTTCCATTGTGTGACTCTATTACCATTTATCTGCTATGATGTAGAATTACTTTTTCCCTAAAATCATCATGGATTTGAGTCTTGGTTTCCAACATAATTGTTCTCAGCATTGGTGGAAACTGAAGGAAGTACAGCCTGGGAGGTGCGTTGGTTATTGGAGCACCATCCTCAGAGGGATTAATGCTCATGTATAGGTATTAGATTAGGTCTCCTGTGACCAGATTGCATACCACATGAGCAGATATTGCAAAATGAACTTGGTTTTCTTGTCTCACTCTTGTTTTGTCTCCCCATGTAATCTCTCTCTTGTCTCTCTGTATCTGTCTCTCTCTGTCTCCCTCTCTCTCTCTCTGTCTCTCTGTCTCTCTCTCTGTCTCTCTCTGTGTCTCTGTCTCTCTGTCTCTGTCTCTCTCTCTCTATCTTACACACACACACACACACATACACACACACACACAAATCCTTTAGCAGAAACTATTGCTAGTGCCAGGATTTTAGATCTCCAGAATTGTGAACTGTTTTTTTTTTTTTATAAACTGCCCAGCTTTAGGAATTTTGTTGTAAGAACACACACAACAAACTAAGACAGGCATCCATGCTGTTATTGTTAAAAATGCAGATAGTTTTCATCTGGGGACTTGGATTAGTTTCCTGAGAATATTAGAACAGGCATCTGTCTTCTCACAGTATTCACTCTGGAGGCTCTAGGGGAAAATCCTTCCTTGCCTCTTCTAACTCCCGGTGCCTCCAAGCATTCTTTGGCTTATGCCATGTGACTCCATTTTCTTTCTCTTGGTGTGGCCTGATCTTTTTCCTCTCATTCCTGTTCTCAACTACCTCTCAAAAGTACGTTTGTCACTGGATTTAGATCCATCCAGGAGATCCAGGATGTTTCAAAATCCTTAATAATTAAATCTGTAAGACCCTTTTCCTAAAATCAAGTTGCATTCAGAGGGTCTAAGGATTAAATTACAAACATAGTTTGGGGAAACACCATCCAACCCTTTATTGTGTTGTGCTTGGTGGCATGTGTATACATTTATTTCTTTTTGGTTTATGCCTAGGAATAGAAGTATAAGTCATGAGTGCTAGTTTAGCTTTGGTATAGCATATGAATGAGTTGACCTAAATGGTTGCAGCATGTCTCAGTGATCATTGATGCTAAATCCCAGCAGGTTACAAATGCAGAAATGAAAGGAATGAAGCTAGAACATGCTAAGTGACTACCCGAAGTTCCACAGATGATTAGTGGCAGAGCAAGAATGAACATATTTTTTAAATGGCACAGGACACTGCTTAGCAATGCTAATATCCCCTACTGTTTTCCTTGAATTTCAAGTTTCACATAAAACACAATTAGCAGATCTGTTCATTAGCCCAGATGTCAATATGCTGATATTACTTTTCCACATGCACAGTGTTGGCTCCCCAGTGGGTGCACGAAGAATGTGAAAATGGAGGGTTGCAAACTAACCCTTGCATTTTAAAGATGAGAAACTCAAACATTAAGATAGGAAGTGTCTTTCTTACTGCTCATATATGAAGGCAAGCCTTGCAATGTCTTATCAATCAGAATCATATTAGTTATTTACAGAACTAACTTTCCTTAGGACCTTGTATTTGCTGGAGCATTCCCACAATGAAAAGGATTAAAATACTATGTACAAGAAAATGGGGACAGGAAGTCAGATAAATAAGAGAGAATCAGAGAAGACAGGAGAGGAGAAAGTGGGGGCAATTAGAAGACTCAATTTCACAGATGTTGAGAAAAGGAGCTAGGAAGATGAGAGATGGCAAGATTTTCAGGAATACTAGGAGCACCTGATATGGTTCTGCCTTGCTTTCCACATGAGACATGGTCTTCCTCCTGAAAATGCATAATAAAATAGGCATCTCATATGCCTATAATAAAATAAGGCCACTTGGAGGCAGAAGAGACTGTGTCCGAGTGGTCTTATTTTTTTTTTTTTTTTTTATCAACTTGTAAAGTGGTACAGTGCCCTGTGCAATATGGTCAGGTTCTCAAGTTGTCATCTTAGAGAAGTTAAAGCTTCTCTTCAGTCATATATGGGCAAGTGTCAATTTGACTGCTGCTATTTAGAATCAGAATGGCTAGAAATCACTGGAACAGAGCCCATGGTGTCCATCACTGCACTGCACTTTGTCACTGTTGGAATGATGGTGAACTTACACTAGGTGTCAAATCTCCAGACTCAGGTGGTACCTACTGGATATTGCAACTGCTTAGAAAGTTATTCAGTTGTAGTTTTCCGAGGTTAAGGAAAATAAGATGTATGCAATGACTCCCAGTGAGTTCTGCAAGCCTGCATCAGATTCTCACACTGTGCTGTGCGCCACTGGAGGGAGTGCTCAGCCTTCAACTCCAGCTTGGTTTTACCCACACACCAAGCCTCACAGGGTGCTTGCTTGGTCCTGTACTGAGAATCTGCACTTTAGCTGTATATGAAGAATATTATTTTCACAGATTACTGGTTCTAAATAATTTTATTAGAAAATTAAAAATAAACAAATAATTTAAAAGATGAGACATTAGATTTTATTGTTGGGTTGGAAGAGTTTAGAAGCAGCAATGGGTACTGATGATGAACCCAGGTCAAGGATACCATAAGAACATTTATCTCCTCTCAGAAATTTATAGAAAACTTGAACCTCTGTGGACTTCTATGGCATGTAGAAAAGGAAGGTTGAAGCAATTGTGTAGAGGTTTCAGTGGTCCAGAAACAAGAAATTGTTACCAGGTTCTATCACATGTGTGTTTTTCAATAGAGTTGCTTTAGTTCAGGAATATTCTCCCACCAAATCCAGTACTTTCTTCTGTAAATCGCACGTAGCTAAACGTGGCCCAACATGACCTGCAACATGAATGAAACCTCATGAAAAAATGTCTTCGCTGCTGTCCCTAGACTGCAGTGGATGTAATAGCTACATACCCTTTGATAAATAACTTGGCTGGATTTAAATAGGCTAATGATAATCAATGACCAGCTTTGGAGCTAATACTATGGGATTTTATTGATGCCTATAGTTTTTTCTTTTCTCCTAAATTATTCCTTGGCCTTTGAACATTTCCTGTGCTTTCCCCAGGGGGACTTCCATACGTAATGCAGATGCTTTTCTATTGTCACTAAATCATCCATTTCATCAGATATTTTCCTCTTGCTTCTAGAACAAGTTGATCCTAAGAGTGACCCTGTTTGGTGGCTGGACCGTGTGAGAGCCTTGTATCTGCTTCCCGCTTTGATTGCTTTCTCTGACTCCTGGGGATTAAAGTCAAACTGTCATCCTTGGGAGCAAGTGTTTAACTCTGAACAAAATGCACTTTCTCTGTAGGCCCATGTAGGAGGAAATTATGTGGTATCTGTCCTCTCAGATTGATGAGTAAAGGAAATTGAAGCAGCCTTTGCCTCAGTGGGGTTCATAAGGGGCACTCAAGCATGTGAGCGTTCTTTATCACTAAACACACAGAGGTGGATCTGGAGACAGGGTGATGAGAGGTGGGTCTGATCACCTGGATGTGAATGAAACACTGGATTTCCCCTGGAGTCACTGAGGAACCATTTGACCACTACAATGAAAATGAAAAAGCCAAAGGATGCTTTGGACAGATACCAGAAGTTTATTCCTGGGATGATGAAAGAGGAGGGAATCAGTGACCCTTTTTTTTCCCCCCGTTTCAGTTTATGTATGTGGAGAACTTTCCTGTCAGATAGCTCAATCAATAGCAGAGTATCAGTGGCCCTGGAGGAAGAATGAAGGCTCTTTCTGTGATAATTTAAGCAAGAGAGTTATCGATGTTACAACTCACTTCTGAGGTATTTGAAGCATTCATTTCATCTAAAATCTTAGGGATGATGTTCCATTGATCTGCATGAAAGCTTAACCATTCTGACAAGAGGGAGGTGAAGGGCAGTGTGAACCTGGTCACAGGGGTGGAGGAGACACTTCACATTTATATAAGGCAGGGAGGATGTGTCTGTCTTTTAAGGTTTCCTCAAAGAGAATGCAGATGTTTGAACCACCAAGATTGAGGAATTTATTTAAATAGGGACAAAACAGCAAGTAAAAAACTGACGGTTTAAATGAGAGGCAGGTTGTTACAATGCCATGTTGAGCTCGTGTAATTCTTATTGGTTTCCAATGAACTTTCCAATTGTGGAAACTTTAGTGTTTTTATGGGCTATGAAAGAAATCTCAGGATGATGATTTTCAGGGCTTGCAAGCAAGCCAAATCACAGGTTTGTCAGCACTCCAGCTACCATTGCTGTGTAACAAACTACTCCAAAACTTATTGGTATAAAAGTGCTATTTTTCTGCTCACAGATTGTTGGTCATAAGTTTTCATGTGAATGACTTATCTCTTCTCATCAATGTCTAAGACCTATCTGAGGAGATTCAAGAGAGTAAGTGGCTGGGGCTGGAGTTGTTTAGAGGCATTACTAGTCACATGTCTGGTAGGTTTCCCTGGCAGGAGGAATTAGCTGTGGGCTTTTTTCTTTTTTGTTGCTATTCATTTTGTTTTCTGTCTGGGATAGTTACTCATAAACTCACCATACAGTTTCTCTGGGTGGGATAATTGGGGTTTCCTTCATGGATTTCGGGTCCCAAGACCAAATGCCACAAAACAAGCCAGAAATCAATAGCAGGTTTGATTTAGTCTTTTGTCCTAGTTAACATTAACTGTCAATTTAACACAGCCTAGAGACACATAGAAAGAGTCTAGGCTGAGGGATTGCTCAGATCTGTTTGGACTGAAGCATGTCTGTGGAGAGTGTCCCAATTGTTGGTTGACTGAGGAAGGCCCAGCCCACTGTGGGTGGCACCCGCCTGTATTAGAAAGCTAGCTAAGCAGGGATCTGAGAGTAAGCCACCAAGAAAGCAGCATTCCTTCTTGGTTTCTGTTTCGGGTTCCTGCTTGAGTTCCTGCCCTGACTTCCCTCAATGATATATTATGACCTAGAAGAATAAGCCATAGAAACTTTTTCCTTCCCTAAGTTGCTTTTGGTCATGGTGTTTGTCATAGCAACAGAATGTAACTAGATCATCTTCACAAGTCACATATAGTCATTTCTACTGTACTTTAATGATCATGATGTATGCGGTAAAGGTCCATACATGTTCAAAGACAAGGGATTTGGACTCTGGAGCACTCAGCAAGGGTGCTGAAATCACATTGTAAGAAGTCAGGGGAAGATACTACTACAGTCACCTTTGGAAAATATATTCTGACACAGCCACTAAAGATTTTTGTACCCCTTGTTCTGCTATGTTCCATGAGCCTTAGGTGTAGAGGTTCAACTGCAAATGTGTCACCTAGCACTTGAAATCTCTCAGACATATATTCTCTGTGTCTAACCAGTTATGGAATTCTGTAGTAGCCTCCATCTGTTGCAAAAAGAAACTTCTTTGATGAGTGATGAATGTCTGTAATATAAGGATCCATATTTGGTGTATGGTAAGAAATTTCATTTCTAGGTCAGTTCCTGCTCCATTGCTCCAAGTCCTGTATTCAAAGCATATCCTGTCTTCAGCAGTAGGGTCTTATCTACTAGTTCTGGGAGATAACCAAGAGGATTGGCAATAGCCTGTGTCATTTTGGGAGTCTCCTAGATCACTCTCACGAACCACTCAAAGGGAGGTCTCTTCTGTCTGGCACTGTGTTCTTTGCCAAGCAGTTTCTAATGTTTAGACACTGCATGGACATTTGTCATGGGGTTTTGGGGGCATCAGATTTCCCTCTGGGTTTCCTAGCCCCCAAGATTCATTCATCTCGACTCCTTTTCCTTCTGTCCAGCCTTCCTCCTCCACAAGACTCTAAAGGCTGGAGGGGTTTTCTGCCCCTAGAAAACTACAGCATAGAAATGCTGGAACCTTAAGGAAGGTGTGGCCATACTGGAGGAAACATGTCACTGGGGTGGGTTTTGAGAGCATATAGCCACCCCCACCTCCAGTCTGGCTCTCTCTGATTCCTGTGCCTGCTTAAAGATGTGAGTGCTCAAATTTTCTGTTCTGGCTGCCTCCTGCCACCATGCCTCCCCTGCCATTTTGGATTTTCTCTCAGGAACCACAAGTCAAATAAACTCTTCCTTCTATAAGTTTCTTTAGTCATGGTGTTTTATCACAGCAACAGAAAAATAACTAATACAAGTTTCAACGTATCAATATTAAGATCTGAATATTCATTCCATTGCAGAAAACCCAGTGAAAACTGATCTCCACAGCTAGGTGAACGGCTCAGAACCATGCTCTTCTGTGTGTCTCTGCAGTGTGTCCATTCTTACAGAGAAACACAAAGGTGGCTCCTAAGCCTCTACATTCCAGTGCTCTCAAGTCCTTTGTTGTTGGGCAGTCACCTGCAATGAGTGTTTTACTAGCTTCTAGGGTGCTGCAAAATGATCACACTGTTCCTTAAAAGGATAGTCCATTTGTTTAGATAGATGACTGGATGCTATATTTTCAAAATGATGAATTTGGAATCTGGTTCTCTGGAAAATTCGACTCACAGGTTGCATCTTGAGTGAAAATTGAAAGTAGGCATTATCACCTTTGGAAAATAAAAGAACATTTAATTAACCTTACTTTTATTAACATTCTATATAATTCCAGATATGTATCCCTTTAAAGAGGTTTAGAAATCATATGATTTTTATCAGGCACTAAAAAGGAGTCAGTTCAGTTAGCTTAAGCACTTAATAAAATCATTAGAAGGTGCAAAAGGTCTGCTTCTCAACCGTAATAAAGGTTTTCAAAGTGATAAAATGCTCTTTCATGTCCTAGGGGATCTCTCTCTTTCATAAGAACTGCACTTGTGGGATTGGCAATCATACCACTTCTTTGTTTGAAAAACTGTTCATATGACCCCAAAGTAGAATAGGCTCTTCCATCTACAGTACTTCAGACCTGGCTCTATCCAATCATGTATGTCCAGATACCACATCACTTCCATGTATGTGAGGATAGCCTATAGAATTATAGAATTATAAGTAGTTAACTCTCAAACACAACAGGCACACATATACTCAGCAAGTCAAGGCTCACCGCCAGCCCACTTGGCATCACGTTTGTGTTCTGAGAACAGTAGGAATGAGTTAGCAACCAAGTGGCTCTGGAAAATATAACATGACCTTAACCATTTTCAGTATCCCTAAAAACACAGCGGTGGTGATTCTAAGAAATAAGAGAGAAATCTGGAGGACTCAATGCCATGAAACCAAAAATCTCAACGCTGTTTACTAGTCCTTAATTGATGAATCTCAAGAATGAAACAGACAAAAATATAGCTTTTTTTCACCAGAAAGTGGTGTAGAAGTGCCATGCCTGGTTCACCCAGTGGGACTCTATGTCTCTGCCCAAGTACTTTAACAATAAGGGGAAGAGAAAAGGAACAAAGAGGAAGGGTCTGAATGAGAGGAAAAGTTTCAGAAACCTTAGAAGTGAGTCATTACAGTGACTATTTGTATCTTTCTTTTGGTGTTTTTATTTTGTTTTAAGTTGACATATAATGTGCTAGGTACCATTGTGACCTATTTAAACAAAGTCAGTTCCTTCCCTGTGTCTTCTCTATCCCCCATACCCTTATTACCCCCTTGTAGTCTCTCCTTTCAGACTTTTTCCCTCCTTCATATCTCATTTTTCCCACTCTCCACCCTTCCTCATAATCTAATATTATCTGTCTTTTAAAAAATATTTTTATTAAGTTTTTGTGCATTTCATACAACAGTTCTTAATTAAGTTTAGACCCTTCCCCCTCTATGCCCTCATACCCTCCCCACAAACCTCAAGCATTCTGTCATATATGCTAAGTTTTATCCTGTTAAGCATTTACACCCAGATTTTCTTCAGTACAAGTTTATCTACTGGAGTCTAGTCAACTTATCTAGAGAACTTAAGGAAGCTCTACTCTCCCTCACCCAGCAGTAATCAGTACCAACAGTTCTCAGGCTCAGGCCAGTCTGTCATCCATTTCCCTTGCTCCATGCTGGGTTCTTGTCTGATTGAGTTGGCATGGGTCTTGCCGAAAGATCACATGAGCAAGCTTCCAGTAGCCTGAAAGCCTCTGCTTCCCTATGTTCATGGACCAACCCTAGCTCTTACAATCTTTCTGCCCCCTCTTCTGCAATGGTCCCTGAGCTGTGGGTGGGTGAGTTTTAATATTGGAGTCCTATTCAGGAATACATATTCTGGTCTTTTACTCTCTAAAACTTAGCCACTTGTGGCCTTTCATGTGCATTCTGTTGTATAAGGAAGCTTTGCTGGTGAGAGTTGAGGAATGTCCTAATATTCTCTCCACCCCCTGTTATGCTATGTTTCATGAGCTTTAGGTGTAGAGATTTCACTGTAGATATATGACGTAGGACCGGGCATCTCTCAGACATATATTCTTTGTTGTAACCAGTTGTGGAACTCTGTGATAGACTCCATTTGTTGCAAGAAGAAGCTTCCTTGATGAGTGGTGTATAGTACATTTGTCTGTAAATACAAGGATCCATATTTAGCATATGGTAAAAAATTTCATTTGTCTAGAGCTATGACAGAGATAGCGTTTTCTCTAGGAACTATAACCTCTCCAACCATCTATATTTGCCTGTCATTACAATGTCACCCATGAGTTCCTCCCACTGTGGCAGTTTTAAATACAGTTAGATAGCTGCTGATTACCACCTAGATAAAAGTGCCGGTACTACACCAATAGAGGTAGTCTGCTGTGCCAGTCATTGTGGTTATTAGACTTTAGAGCTGGTTTGGGCCACAGATTGATTTTCTCCCTAAGCAGCTTGCATAGTGAGAATAAGTCTTCATGGAGAAGCCTTCCAGGTCAGTTCCAGCTCCATTGCTCCAAGTCCTGTGTCCAAAGTATGTTCTGTCTTCAGCAGTAGCCTTCAAGTTCTGGGAGATTAATCAAGGGCTCCAGCAATACCCTGTATTATTTTGGGAGTCTCTTGGACTACTCTGACCAACAACTTGGAGGGAGTTCTCTTCTGTCTGGCACTATGTTCCTTGCCATACAGCCCCCAGGTGCATACATTCACTAATGTTCAGACATTGTATGTGTATTTCTCGGGGGGGTTCCCAAGCTAACACATTTTCCTCTGGCTTCCCACCTCACCCAGCCTCCTGCAGGTGATCATGGGGGTGAGGGAGGAGGGAACTCAGGAGAGGGGGGATGGTGGGGAGCAGATGTTACTGGGTTGAGGATGGGGAAAATGGGGGCAATTGAATTGTGGAGGAAGTGGGAGGTTGGATTGGTAGAGAAAGAGGAGAATATTACCTATTTTGATCTCCTTTCTTGGAAATTATATCTCAACTTTTTATTTTGAATGTTCCAGGTCTCAAACATATTTATTAATCTTTCCTTTGGGAAAAATGTATTGTATAGTAAAGTTATTTTCACACAGATGCATTTATACACACACACACACACACTTGTTCTTTTAAGTGATGATGATTCCTTCAGCAGAAAAATAAAAAAACACTAGAAAAAGAACAGAGACTTCTTAGGGAAAACAAGTAGTCTCCACTCATGAACTCTGCCTACGCTGTATGAGAAGCTATGGGCTTCACCATCTGTGGCAGAGTTAGCAGTGATAATTAATGTCAACATCAACCTTCCCATGTGCAGAATGCTTCACTAAGTTTTTCCAGGTGCACAGTAAGCATAGCATTTACAGCACACACAGAGCTGTTCCAGTAGTGCAAAGATTCAGAAGCACATGGCCTGCCATCCCATTTCCAGTTTTCAGGATGAAAACACCTCAGAAGACCAGTGGCCAGGAACTTGAATTCTTGACATTTAACTGTATAGGGCCAGGTCACCTACTCTATTAACAAAATGAGTGATTCTCCTTTTAAAAAGCGTTCTTCATTTAAAAAGTTTTGAACATTACTGAAGGAAAAAAGGAATTCTCTTCAAACAAAAGGATTATTTATGAAAAATTCATGATTAATATTATAATAAGTGGATAAAAAGACTCCAAAGAAATGTAGCCAGTTTCTGAGCTAAAAGTCAAAATGTCCTTGGGCCTGTTAGCAACACACTCTGTTCCAAAGGCCAAAGCTGTCAAAATGTCAAAAGTATTTGGAAACTAGTACTAGCTTCCGGGGATCCCATGCCCTTTTCTGACCTCAGTGGGCATCTGCACTCATATTCACATACCCTTATACAGATAGACACACACATATAGACAATTTAAAAATAAAATTAAAAAAAATTTTAATGTATTGTCCAGACTCATTGAAAAAAAAAAGGACTTCAAAAGTTAAAAAAAAAAAAAAAAAAGCATTCTTCAGATAAAACTAGTTCTACAAACCAAGCTAAAGGAGCTATGTACTTTAGGTAGTCCTTAGGAATTCTCACTGTCTTAGTCCCTTTTCTGTTGCTGTTACAGAAACACCATAACCAAGGGACCTTCTAAAAGGAAGAGTTTATTTAGCTTATGGTTCCAAGGGGGCCTTCATGGCAGGGAGGCACGAAGGCAGAGGTGGCTGGAGTAGAAGCAGAAACTAAACTCTCACATCTTCAGTCAGGCACGGGAAGCAGAGTGTAACTAGAGATCTGGCAAGCCTTAAGAACTCTGTAAGCCGGCCCTCCTGTGACTGCTCCGCCCTCCCCCCAGCATGGCCACACCTTCTAAGACCTCCCAAAGCAGCACCACCAACTAAGAGCAAACTGCTCAAATACTTGGGGCCTGCAGGGGACATTCTCATTGAAACCACCACACTCACCATTACTTCTTTGAAAGTATCTGGAAAGAAGTTTCGGAGTCTATCACTCTCCTGAACTGGGTGGATTTGATGACTCTTGAGTCTGTGTTTTTACTTTCAAACCAGCCCTAAACTCATTGCAAAGTGGAGATGAAAATACCTCATGATGGAATTGAATGAGTTATATAAAGTTACATGAAATGATCCTTACATAAACTGATCAACTGCAGTTTATGACATTATGCTCTGTATGTCAGGTTTTGACATGCATTATGGAGGAAATAGCAGCGGAATAACGTTTTACCTCATTAAGTGGCAAAATCAAGTTCACAAATAGATATTCCAATATAATTTTATGTGAGCAGCCTGGGCATTATTCAGCCACATACTTGTTTATCGCATCAACTCCATCTTCAAATGCTCCCTGTAAGCTAACTACTAAGAATCCCAGCTGAAATAGCACTATTCATACTTTTTTGTCCATTTTGAAAGTTATAGGTCTAAATCATGGGCTATAAGGAAAAGGGATACTTAAATTTCTCCTGATAAAAACAAAATCTTGAAAATTTGGAGAAGTAAGTTGTATTTTGTACATTACTGCCCCTTTAAAATTCGAATCATTTATTAGCTAGCAATGTCTCGGTATCTGTGCTGTCAAAATGTAAGAGGTGAATGGTAAAGACACAGATCTGGGATTTAAAGGAACTGACTTAATTATTGCAAACAGTTGAGCCTTCATATTGCCAGTTGGCTGAATGTCAAAAATGGACTCTGAACCAGCCAGACTTCATCTTCTGTAAAGCTCATGGCAACTCGGCATTTACACAATTGACTAGACTCTATGCAGCAGATGTACTCCTGATCATTAATCAAAACAGAATGAGCTGGGCTTCTTGTTTCTTTACTGTGATCTCTGGCTGTAATGACTAGAGTCTATGTATAGAAAAGATTGATGTAAAGAGAAGAGTCAGGAAGAAAAATAGGAAAAAGCCAGCCTGACATAAACTCTGAATTTCAGGATATTGATCTGATCAGTAGCCATGACAACGTTTTGACCAAGTACTGCCCACAAGAATCATTGCAGTACATGACTGACATCTCATAGTCCCAAGGAAACACCTCTTACAAATTATTTGAAGGATGAGTTTCTCTCCATAATCACATCAGTCTGAGCTCAAATAAACAGGGGATAGTCTTGAGAAATCGGGAAAATGAATGCTATTTCTAGTTTACCTTTGTACTCAGGTGATAGGTATGTGTTGTTTTGTTTCCCTATTTCACAAGCACTTCATATATATGGACATATCCCTCACAATAAATATATCATCTAGATCCAGATAATCAGGATTTCTTGGTACCAGCGTGGCAAAGCTAGGGTGCCCATATCATAGAAGTCTAAACCAGGACCTTTGAAAGGGAAAGAGAGTGTTGTTAATAATTAAAGAAGCACAACAGAAATAAACTAAGACCATATTGGGTCAATCAAATATATAGGTAAAATACTAAGTAAGACATTTACATGAAATAATAAGCTAAAAATTTCCCACTGTAACTATTCCAACACTACCTGACTCATGAAGGAAGGTTCTAGAACATCTTAACACCTACTTGTCATCAATTAGATAAACAGAATGATTGTGCCATCTGGGGGATGGATGAAAATAGGAACACTTGAATCCAAAGGGTCAAATTGTTCTCCTCATGTGTAAAGAACACGTACAAAAATGATTTCATTTTCTCACATAAAGAACATGATATCCCAGAGAACTTGCCCTCATTTCTTATGAGAATCTTCCTGTTTTCATTTATCTCCAAGCCTCACAGCATAAGAATTTACAACGCAAATCTATGGACTGTAATCACACACACACACACACACACACACACACACACACACGTTGATCAGATGCTACTAATGAGTTAAAGCTCTGAGGTAGGTGTACCACATGATTTTTCCTGTACACCAGTTACTTTAGAAGCAAGGTTATTTCTACCTACAAAACTAATAAGGCAGCTCTCTTAAAGGTGTTGCTTGCTTTCAAGTGTGTTGCTGATCAGTGGTAGGCTGAAGCACACTACATATCAATCCAATGTCAGGCAGGGGCAAAAGAGTTCAAAATGAGAACCCAGTTCCATCATATGATCCTGATGTGGCATTCACTAGTCTGAGGCTGACAGTTTACCAAGACAGTATTTCCTATGGAAACCTTAGGCACAGGGAAATAAAAATAACAAAAGATTGATTCAGATACTTCACCTGCGGTGGCCAGCAGGTTCTTCCATTTCTAAGAAAGACAAGACTTTGGAGGAAGAAAAAAGAGGTCTGTATTCAGTTAGATAAGGCATTGATCCAAGGAATGAAAGAAAGATAGGGAATCGGGGTGAGGTCTTAAAGTGAAGGGATTTATCCTCTGGATTTGTGATACCCACACATGCCTCCCTCATGCTATAAAGTTGACTAAGGCAAGATTCCACATAATTCATTATTTTTTTGACAGGGTCTCCCTAGTCTCAGTCTGCCTGGAACTCACTATATAGACCAGGCTGGCCTCCATCTCACAAAGATTCTCCTGCCTCTGCATCCAGAGAGCTAGGATGCAGAGAGCTAGACCTGTTACCACACCTGGTCATGATATATTTTTTTAATGTGAATATTTATGTATATTGAATAAAAACATTTTATGCCTTCATAAAATGCTAAAGCAGTAAAACAAAAATTTCCATAAAAGGCTACAAGGAATATTAACAGAAATAATAACTTTATCAATTGTTAAAGCACTTAGATCTCATTTAAAAATTAACAGCTTCATCCAACCACTGATGAAGTGCATTTGCAGTTTGGACTTCCAGAGCAGTCCATTGAGTAAAGAATGGGAACATTTGATTTACCTGCCCCAAAAAGCTCCATCATGGAGGAGAGGATGAGATGGAATGTAGTAGCTCATCTCATAATAGCCAGAAAGAGGAGAGAGAGAGGGAGACGGAGGGAGGGAAGGAGAGAGAGAGAGAGGGAGGGAGGGAGAGAGGGAGGGAGGGAGGGAGGGAGAGAGAGAGAGAGAGAGAGAGAGAGAGAGAGAGAGAGAGAGAGAGAGAGAGAATGGCTGCATTAGTAAACTTTCCCTTTCCTGTTTTATTCTACCTGGACCTGCAGCATATCAGGTGGACCTCACGATCTGTGTGGTCCTGTGTCTTCAGGCCCAGGCTAGCCTGCCCACTCTTGATATACGGGAGCAGTTCCATAGCTCTTCTCTGCTCTAGCTCTCTGTATTCTCCCTCTTACTCCAAAGTAGGATGACTACTCGGAGCGTGGACTATGCCATTTCCCTATTTGTAGTACTGATGGTTTCTAGGTTTGCAAAATATAAAGAGAAATAAACTCAGGTTCAGAATCCAGTCATCTCAGTTCACCAGCAAACACCTCAGAATTACAGTATCAATGTTTCTTGAAACAAGAAAGGATAATTGTCTTATTTTGCTTTGCATTTCAAAAATGAAGATGCTAAACCACAGAAAGGTGACAACAGTAGTCAAGGGCCAAAGGACTATATGGCTGTGTGTTAGTTACCTTTTCATTTGCTGTGATGAAATGTCTGACCTAACCAATTTAAGGGAGTAAAGATGTATTTTTAGGCAATATCTCTAGCCCAGCTGGCCTCAAACTCCCTATGCAGCCAAGGATGCCCTTGAACTTCTCGTTTTCCTGACTCCACCTCCTTAGTAAAAGGATTACAGGAGTGTGCACCCAGTGGTGCTGGGATCAAACCCAGGACTTCATGCATTCTAGGCAACTGCTCTGCCAGCTGAACTGTACCACAGCCCAGAAGGAAAAAATTGTTTCAGCTCATAATTTTCAAGGTTTCAATCTATCGTGGTGGGGAGGGTGAGACAGAACACAATAGTTCACCTCATGATAGCCAGGAATCAGAAAGGAGGGGTGTGGCCATTAGTGGACTTTTTTTCCCCTTTATTCTCTCTGGACCTGTAATACATGATATGGTACTACCTCCATTCAGGAAAGGTCTTCCCCCTTTAATTACTCCTCTCTGAAAACACATAATCAGATATACCCAGAGGTGTATTCTAATCACTAAGCACTGCTCAATACAATCAAGTTGGCAATCAAGACTATCATGAGGCCCCTTCCAGCTTCTGCTTCTGTGGCCAGAGGGCTCCCAGCTGGCCTACTAAGAAGTGAAAACATGGAGCTGAAGGAATGACTCAGCTGTTAAGAGTACTGGCTGTTCTTGTAGAGGACCTGGGTTTGAGTCCCAGCATATACATGACAACTGTCCATAACTCCAGTTTCAGGGGATCCAACACCCTCTTCTGACCTTGAGTACTGCACGACACAGGTGAACTTACATACATGCGAACAATACACTCATACACATAAAATACAAATAATAAATAAATGTTTTAAAAAAGAAAAGAAATGGAAACAACCTACAAGTTCCTCACCCAATGAATGAATAATGAAAATGTGGTACATTTACACAATGGAGTTCAACTCAGTGGTAAAGAAATTTTCAGGTAAGTGGATAGAACTAGAAACTATTATTCTAAGTAAAGTAACAGACTGAGGAAAAACAAGTGACATACATTCTCTCTCTTTTGTGGATCTTAGCTCCATATCCCTAGATGGGAGTATATATTCTGATGTAACTTCAGGAGCCAGGAAGATGGAAAGGAACCATGGGGAGTAAGAGGAAGAAGGAACTTGAGAGAGGGGAGCTAGTAAGAAAGAGGTGTTATCCAGGGGGAAATGGTGAAAAGATTAGTTTAACTGGGGAGGGAAGAGGGAGGCTTACACAGGAGGAAAGAGAAGAGAGATAAATAATGATTAGGTGGTGTGAAAACCAGAGGGAAATCGTTAGTTCAAAACTTACTGAAAAAATAGCATATGCATGTGTATAAGTGAAGGCTAGATAACAAAAATCACAGCGCCAGACAGGAGAACTCCTCCTTTGAATTGCTGGTCAGTGTAGTCCAAGAGGCTACCCAAATAACACAGGCTATTGCCATGATTTTTGATTGCCTACCAGAACTTGAAGGTAAAACCCTATTGCTGAAGACAGGCCATACTCTGGACACAGGACTTAGAACAATGGAGCTGGAACAGACCTTGAAACCCTCCTCCCTGAAGACTGGTTCTCGTGGTATCACAGGATATTATACAAGCTGCCAATGGAGAAAAGCAATGGTCTGACCCAAAGCCTAATAAACAATGACTGATCCAGCAAACTATCACTATTGGTGCAGTAGTGACACTTATCTTGAAATAATCAACAGCTTTCTGACTGCAGTTAAGGCCCAGTCAGTGGGTGAGAATGCATGTGGTACTGTAAACATAGCCAAATATACATGAGAGGTCATAGATCCCAGAGACAAATCTAGTTCTGCCACAGTCCTAGACCAATGTAATTTCTTACTTTATTATAAATATGCAGTCTTCATATTTACAGACAAGTGTAGTACCTTTCATCCCTCATCAAAGAAGCTTCTTTTTGTAACAGATGTAGACTACTACAGAGTTCCAGAACTGGTCAAACACAGAGAATGTGTCTGTGAAATGCTTAACCCTAAGTGGCACGTCTTCAATGCAACCTGTATACATAGGATGAATGCATCTCTCAGCTCTCACCAGAAGTTTCCTTATTCAGCAAATGGTGATTAGCATAGAAACACACAATTGGACCAATTTGCAGAGAACAAGAGGCTGAAGAATGCTCAGCCATGAATAGGAAACCTATTTCAGACCTCTGTCTCCCAAGGCCCAGGGATCATTGTTAAAGAAGAGGTAGAAAGATTGTAAGAGCCAGAGGGGGTGGATGGCCACAAGGAACAGTCTTCTAGACAGCTGGTCAGTTACACATATGAACTCACAGCAACGGTGGCAAGTATTATGCATGCTCAAACCAGATAAAATCTTAACATAGTCAAGGGGAAGTGGTTAAGGAATCCCAACCAACCTAAGGAACTTTTGGCAATTGATGATTGCTTGGAAGGGGAGAGACAGTGCCTTATAGGGATGGGACTCTGAGTGGGCCCAGAGGATAGGCCCACACTGAAGGGTATTTGGGGGCAAAAATCTCTGTAGGCAATATTATATATATGAGAGTACATTAAATCAAGTAGGGGGTGGGAAGTGGGGGGAAGGTACAGATGGGGGAGGAGATATAACAACCATCAAACTATATTATGTGAAAATTACAAAAATTCACTAGGGTTTTGAACTAACACATTGATCTTTGTTTTTTGCACCATCTTAGCATCATTTCTCTCCTCTTTTCCCCCCTGTATAACATTCCCTCATTCTTTCTCATTTTAAAGTACCCCCATTTTCCCTATTTGCCCTTTATAATACCTATCTCCTATTAGTCTCCTCTCTTGAACTCTTTCTTTCCCTTTACCCTAGTACTTCCTTGTATAATCCTCCTTCCTCTCTGCCCAGGTAAATACCTCCAGTTTCTTCATTTCCCCTTTGAGAACACCTGTTATAATAATACCCCTCTGTTGGTCTCCTTCTTCTCCTTTGCCTCTATGGTTCCTTTCTATTTTCTGGGCTCCCATTGTTACATCAGGATATATACTCACATATAAGTATTTGGAGCTAAGGTCCACAAATGAAAGAGAATATAAGTCCTTTGTTTTTCTGAGTCTGTGTTATTTCACTTAGTATAACTGTTTCTAGTTTCATCCATTTACTTGTGAATTTAAAGATTTCATTTTTCTTGTTTTTAAGTGAATAAGTCTTTTTTTAACTTTAAAAAAAATTATTGAGGATTTTATACATGCGTATAAGGTGTTTTGAGCAAAGCCACGCCCACTCCATCCCCTCAAACTCCTCCCATATCTCCACATCACTTTTTTCTGACAACTTCATGTACTCCTTCTTTTTTATATGGGGCTTTTTGCTACTCTAACATTCCCCCCTCTGAAAAGGCAACCCTAAAATCTTTTAGGGGTGAGATAAAAGCTCCCAAGTACTTTTGACATTTTTGGCCTTTGGAACAGAGTATGTTGCTAAGGGGCCAAAGAATATTTTGACATTTAGCCAAGAAACTGATTACTTTTCTTTGGGGTGTTTTTACCCTAATTGCCTAGCCAGTTCTTACCTCCTATTCTTATCACACCATCCTCTGAAGAGGTTACGCAAATTGCCAATAGGGAATAGGGACGCAGACCACTCTGGCTTTCCATGCTGAACAGGGACACAGGGTGAGGCAATTGGGGTAGCTCTTCAGTGGATCCATCTAAAAGACTTCCAAATTGCATAATTCTTATCTGTAGGGAGAAAAGAAAGTCCTTAACTGAATAGGAGATGTGAAGGAGAAGCAAAGGAAAAAGTAGTTAGCATTACAAGTTCTAGACAGCAAATTTCAAATGTTCATATCAGAGTCCATTGGAGTTCCTTGATGAGAACTTCCAAAAGCATCCCTCTATTGGGTTACTCCTTATTTTTCTTTTGTCTGCCAAGGCTGGACTTGAGAGTGATGGACTTAGGATTTGTTTTCAGGCACTTTGATAGCTGTTGGAGTGGATAGAATCAGTGTCAGTTCCCTCTCAAAGGCTTCTAGATAAGGGGAGAAAACAAATTTAGCCATCATTTTAGAACTATAGTGGTTTATCTCCCTTACCTACAGGTGGGCACTATAGTATTTTAGACTAAGTTTTGAAGTCTTACCTCTGAGCAACACTTTCTGCTTAGAAACAAAATCATCAATGACAAATAATTGTCTAAATGACATTTTATATGGACTTAAGCCTAATATCCAAGAAGTGTAATCCTTGAACTCTTACCATGTTTGTTGCTGCTCTTTTCACAATAGCTAAGAGATGGAAGCAATCTAAGTGCCCCTCAACTGACAAATGGTTAACAAAAATGTGGTATATTTATACCATGGAGCTCTATTCAGCAGTAAGGAAAGATGAAATAATGAAATTTGCAGGTAAATGGATGGATCTAGAAATTGTTATATTAAGTGAAGTAACACAGATTCAGAAAAACAAAAGACTATGTTTTCCCTCATTTGTGGCTCCTAGCACCAAATCCTTTTAAATTCCATGTCCTTTTACTAAGAGGATGGTGTACAACAGTCTCTTCTGTGTGAAATAACTACCATCATCAAGACTGCACCTGTGCCTGCTTGCTAAACATCGTCACAATTGGGCTTGATGGTTGTGCTCCTTCATTAAAAGAGGAACAAGGAGGGTCATTGGACCACCACTGGAGTATCCAGCCACTCTTCCCAGCCAACTGTAAGTAATTTGACGCTAATCACACATGGTCTCCTGGATTTGGGAAGGGCTAAAGTATATAATCTGGGGAAGGCTAGGAAGAGAAGGCTTGATCCATGCTGGGTAAAGGTCACTCATACACCTCAGCAACCCCTCAGTCATCATTGGTTTTCCAAGAAAACTTTAATTAAACATTGGTTTGACACTGGAATCTTAAAAGGGCATAAGCATTGTTTAGTATCCCCAGGAAAAGAATTCTCACAGAGATGGAAAATTTGCTTGTTAATGTTATTATGTCTCATAATTATTAAAAAAGAAAACGAGAAAGTAAAAGATGTTAAAAGGATATGGGAATGGAGGCATTTTGCAAAATAGAAAAAAGAATAAGACAGCCTAAGCAAGTGATGAAGGTCTGTGTAGGTTTGTTATGCTATACAAAGGATGAGACAGAAATAATACACACATAATCTTAAATTTTTTAAGGTCATAGTTTAATCAACTAGTTTAAGGAAAAAAAATATATATCTAGTCAAGGTTTATCTGAGAATTTTTGGTTTTTGCCCAAGCTTTAGCTACATAGCACATGGTAATTAAAAGTACCAGACTGGTGGAACTAACCTTCTTGGATGTTTAACAGCCATACTTTGAGTCCTATACTAATCTGGTCAGAGGGACTTAAAGGGCAGATTTTTTGCTCCTTGCCCTCTAAGGTCCACTAAGTTCCAGGGGACTATGAGCATTTCTCAAAGACCTGTAACTGTGGTGAGTAACCTGCCCTCTTGTTCAGGGAGGCCATGGAGACCCCACGGGATAGACTTGAACCAGTGTCCAGTTTACAAAGACGAGGGTCAACACAGAGGAAATAGTTCCTCCATGCTTCTAAGCGAAGCCAGCCATGGTCAAGTAGGACCTTTGACTTATCTTCACATAGGTGGAACTGGTAAAAGAAAGGAGCCAGGAGATCCTCCCAAGCCCTTGTGACCCCCGAGGAACAGATCCTCAAATGACCTTAAGAGTAAATATAAATTGGTTTATTTGGGCCAACTGTATGGTCTTAAACATCCATAAGGAAAGTATAACCAATGAATATTGATTGAGTTTTTGTGCATTTCATATGATAGATCTTAATCAAATTTAGACTCTGTCTCCCATCTGTGCCCCCCACCCTTTTTTCCCCCACAGGATTTCATGCATTCTGTCATATATGTTAAGTCCTGTCCAGGCAAGCTTTTGTACCCAGATGTCCCTCAGTGTAAGGTTCATATACTGGTCTAGTCAGCCTACCTAGAGTCACTCCCTTAAAGAAAATCTACTCTCCCTCACCCCATGGCAATCAGTTGCCAGTCATCTGCTAGTGTTGGGACCTGCTGCCCAATTTCCCACTTCTATGCTGGGTTTCCATTTTCTTTACCACTGAGTAGAACTCTATTGAATAAATGTACCACATTTTCATTATCTATTCATTAGTTGAAGGGCATAGGTTGGTTCCATTTCTTAGTGTTGTTAAAAAGAATGGCAACAAACATGGTAACACAAGTATCTCTGTGGTAGGAGAGTCCTTTGGGTGTATGCCTAGGAGAGGTATAACTGGATCATGTGCTAGATTTATTTTTATTTTTCAAAGAGTTCTCCACACTGCTTTAGACAGTGATTGTACCAGTTTGCAATCCCTTCATTATTTGCATCTTCACTAGCATTTGGTGTCATTTGTTCTCTTGATCTTAGTCATTTTGGCTCAGGTAAAATGAAATCTGAAAATGGTTTTGATTTTCATTGCCCTAATTACTAAGGATGTTGAACACTTTTTAGTGTGTTTTTAGCCAATTTTATTTCTTTTCTAATGTATATTTTTATTGAATTTTGTGCATTTCATACAATAAATCTCAATAATACTTAGACCCCTCCCCTATCCTCATCCCCTATATGTCACCACTGAATTTCATGCATTCTGTCATATATGTTAAAGGCTATTGAGTAAAGCTTTTTAACCCCTATGTTCTTTGGAACATGTTCATCCACTAGATTCCAGTCAGCCTTTTTAGAGTCATCCCTTTAAGAAAATCAGCTCTCCTTTGCCCACAAGTAGTCAGTGGCCAATAGTTCCTTGGCTAAGGTTGGGGTCTGCTGCCCATTTCCCCGGTTATATACTGGGCTTTTGTCTGTTGAATCTGCATTGGTCTTGTGCATGCTGTCACCATTGTTGCAAGTTCTTAGAGGCCTGGAAAACTCTGTTTCCTTGTGTTTATGCACCAACTCCAGCTTTTACAATCTTTCTGACCCGTCTTCTGCAGTGGTCTCTGAGCCATGGGAGGGTGAGGTTTGATATAGGAGTCCTATCCAGGGACACACACTCTGCAGTCTTTTATTCTCTATGCCTTGAACAGTTGTGTTCATTAGTGTGCTTTGCCTTCTGTTGCGTGAGGAAGCTTTACTGGTGAGAGTTGAGAGATGTGTTAGTATTCTTTCTAACCCCTGTTTTGCTATGTCTCATGAGCATAAGTTGTAGAGGTTCCACTATAGATGTGTCACATAGGGCTGGGCAACTCTCAGACACATATTGTATGTGTGTGGCCAGTTGTGAAACTCTGTAGCAGCCTCCATCTGTTGCAAAAAAAAAAAAGTTTCTTTGATGGATGGTGAATGGTATACTTTATGTAAAGAATCCACATTTAGCTTACAGTAAGAAATTACATTTATTTAGGGCTATGACAGAGATAGGGTTTTCTCTAGGTTCTATGACCTCTCTATCCATATATATTTGGATACATTTGCAGTGCCACTCATGAGTTCCCTTCCACTCAGAAAGATGTTGGCTGTGTGTTTGTTGTATATAACTTTAATTATGTTGAGGTATGTTCCTTCTACTCCAATTCCCTCTAGGAATTCTATCACTAATGCGTGTTGGATTTTGCCAAATGTCTTTTCTGTGTCTAATGAGATGATCATGTTATTTTTATCTTTAAGCCCATTTATATGATTTATTACATTTATTGTCTTATATTTATTGACATACATATTGAACGATCCTGGCACCTCTGGAATAAAGCCAACTTGATCATAGTGGATTATCTTTTTGACATGTGTCTGCATGTGGTTTGCAAGTATTTTGTTGAGAATTTTTGCAACTATGTTCTTTAGGGATATGGACCCATATTTTAATTTTTTTGTTATGTCCTTTACCCAGTTTGGGTATTAGAGTAATACTGGCTTCATAGGAGTTTGGGAGTTCTCCCACTGTTTCTATCCTTTTGAATAACTTAAGCAGTATTAGTCATATATCTTCTTTGAAGTTCTGGTAAAATTCTGCTTTGAATCCACCTAGACCTGTGCTTTTTTTAGTTGGGAGGCTTCGTATTACTTTTTCAATTTCTTTAGTTGTGGATCTGTTTTAAAAGTTGATCTCTTCTTGGTTTAACTTTGGTCGAGCCATTGAATTTAGAAAGTTGTTCATTTATTTTAGATTTTCAAATTTAATAAGTTTTTTTAAAAATAAAATTCCTTTATAATATTCTGGATCTTTTTGATATCTGTTGTGATGTTTACCCTTTTATCTTTACTTTTGTTTATTTGAATTTGCTCTTTCTTTTTGTTAGCTGGGCTAGGGTCTACCTTGTTTATCTTTCCAGAGAACCAGCTCTTAGCTACATTTATTGCTATTGTTCTCTTTATTTCTATGTAATTGATTTCTCTCTTATTTTTATTATTTCTTCTCCTCTGTTTGGTTTGTTCTTGTTTTTCTAAATTCTTGAGTTGTACCACTAAGTCATTTATTTGTGTTCTTTCTGATTTTTTTAAATGTAGGCACTTAGAGCTATAAATTTCCCTCTTAGGACTGCTTTTAATGTGTCCCAGAGGTTGTGCTCTACTGCATTATCATTTTCATTTAGTTCCAAGAATACCTTTCTTTCTTCCTAGGTTTCCTCTTTGACCCATTCATCATTCAGGAGTGTGTTATTTAATTTCCATGAGTTTGTGTGGTCACTAGAGTGTCTTCCGCTGTTGACTTTAAGTTTTGCTGCATTGTGTTCTGATAGAATACATGGAATTATTTCAATTTTTTGGTATTTGTTGAAGTTTGCTTTGTGTCTCAGTATGTGGTCTATTTTAGAGAAACTCTGATGGGCTGCTGAGTAGAATGTATATTTGGTACTTGTGCAAAATATTCTGTTAGATGTCTGTTAGGTTCATTTGATGTATGATATCATTTAATTCATATGTTTTTCTATTTATTCCTTGTCCAGATGACTTTTGTCTATTGGAGAAAGTGGGATATTAAAGTCATCTACTGCTGCTGAGGTGTGGTTAGTCTGTGTCTTGAAGTCTAGTAGTACTGTTTTAATGAAACTAGGTGCATCAGAGTTTCATGAATATATGTTCATGATCGTTATGTCTTCTTGGTCAATTGTTCTTGATCAGATGTAGTGACCTTCTTTATCTCTTCTGACTAATTTTAACTTGAAGTCTATTTTGTTAGATATTAAAATAGTAATTCCTACTTTTTTCTTAGTTCCATTTCCTTAGTTTAGGTTTTCCATCCTTTCACCTTAACATGTGCACATCTTTGCAGGTACGGTTACTTTCTTGTGAAGAACAAATAGATGGATTTTATTTTTTAGTCCATTTTACTAGTCTGTGTCTTTTGTCTGAGGAGTTGAGGTCATTAATATTTAGAGACTTTATTGAAAGATGTGTATTGGTTACTGCCATTTTATTTTCTTTTTGTTTTGTCTTATTTTGTGTTTCTGTCCTTTCATTTGTTTTCTCTCTGTAACCTCCTGAGCATGGTCATTTCTTCAGCCCTTTTTATTGCTTTGAGTATTCTATGTAGGACTGGTTTGGTGGGCATGAATTCTTTCAGCCTATTTAAACATGGAAGATTTTTATTTTCCCTTCAACTATGATAGACAATTTTTCTGGGTAAAGTATTCTGGCTTAGAGTCTATGGTCATTTGGAACTTGGAATCCTTTGGTCCAGGCTATTATGGTTTTCATAGCTTGCAATAAAAAGTCAGCTGTAATTCTGATGAGTTTTCCTTTATATGTAACTCGTTTTTCTATTGCAGCTTTCAGTACCTTCTCTTTGTTCTGTACAATTAGTTTTTTTTTTACTATGATATACTGTGGGGAGTTTCTGTAAGTTTTCTTCTATAATCCTGTTGAAGATCTGGTCAATGTCAGTGGACCTGAGAGTCTTCCACTTCCTCTATGCCTGTGAGGTATAGATTTGGTCTTTTTGTGGTGTCCCACATTTCCTACATACATTCATTCCTGTGGTTTTTAAATTTTTCATAATCTTTGATTGAGCAGCCCAGTTCTTCAACTTTGTCATCCACTCTTCACATTCTCTTTTCCATTTCATTCATTCTGCTTGTGAGGCCATCTCCTGCCCTTTCGAATTGGCTTATGAAAGGCCTGAATTGTCTTTGTCATTTCATTCAGCTGTATATTTGTATTTTCTTGAGCTTCATTGAGAAATTTATTCCTATCATCTCTGACTTCTTCGAGTTATTTGTGTGTTCTTTAAAGTAATTGAAGTATTTGATAATGTTTATAATTGTTCTTTTTAAATTCTGTGTCTTGGGGTTCCTCTGGGCAGTTCTCATTGTAGTGCACTTTGGTAGGATTGGTGGGTTTTGGTTGGAACACATTATCTTGTTTTGTTTTTTTTTTCTCATTATTTCTGTTTTTGCATAGCAGTCTGGGCATATGGATTTATTTTGTTGGTTGTATTTCTGATGTGAAATTCTATCCTGCCTTTGTTGAGTTGATTTGGTTCTATTTATATTGTTGATTTAGCTTGGTTGCTTTCTGATCAAGTATGAAGGATTAGTTAGGTTCTCAATTTTGATTCTTTATTGGCTGAACAGAGTGGTTCCAACCTGACTATTCAAGTACTCTCCAGCACGTCAAAGGGGCCTGGGCACAATTCAAGACTATGGGAATCCAGTGGCTGAGTTCTGGCAGCCTAGCTTGGAGGTCTCAGGTGGGAGGAGCAGGAGGGATCCTAGACCCAAGGCGGAAATGGGGACATCATGGGGGATGGTCTAACTGGCAGAGCTAATGTGAGCCTTGTAGCAGGAGAATATAGCTGGTCAGGGTTCAGGGTGGTCAAGGTGCAGTGGGCAGGGCCTCCAGAGGGAAGAACAGGAGGTGGCCTAGACCCAAGGTGGAGATAGGGCCAGCATAGGGAGGGTCCAACTAACAAAGCAGAGCATATGTGAGCTTTGGAACAGGAGAGTAGTTGTCCAAGTCGGTTTTCTTTAAGGAAGCGATGTTAGATAGGTTAACCAAGCCCTAGTGGGTGGACTCACACAGAAGGACATTTGGGGACACAAAGTTGGCCCTACAGGCCTTAACATGTATGACAGAATACATGAAATCTGGTTGGGGTTATAAGAGGGGTGCAGGTAGAGGAAGGGGCCTAAATATGATCAAAATATATGAAGTTCACAAAAATTTAATAAAAAATTTTCAAAAAAGAAAAAAAAGATTAACCATAACAGTAAGTCTAGAGCTAGAATCCAGATGTCCTGACTATCTGGTGTTTTTCTCTCCGTGGTACTCTGTTCACTGTATCACTAGACATCTGACATTTTAAGAAATAGGAAGATTGTGGGGCTGGAGCGATGGCTTGGTGGTTAAGAGTACTGGCTGTTCTTGCAGAGGACCAGGGTTTGATTCCCAGTACCCACATGTTGGTGAACTACCATCTGTAACTCCAGTTCCAGGGGATCTGAGCCCCTCTTCTGACCTCCACAGGCATTGCACTGCATGGATGCATTTACATACATGCAGGGAATACACTCATACACATAAAATAAAAGTAATGAGTAATTTTTTAAAAAGATGTAGGAAGATTGACTAAAGCCTTTTGAGCATGTCTGGGAAGGTTCTGAGGCAGCCACTGGGCTTTCCTGCTTTCATATTGCACAACCAAAATATTTCAGTAGCCATTGACATGTTTCCCTAGAAGTTTGATGGCTAAATCCCTCATCAAAATACAATTATCTACTTTCTAATTTGATGCTCATATCTTTTTCCTACTCAAGAATCTATTACTCTTGGCAAACAATTTAAGCATCAGTGTCTTGAAGTCTGATAACATTAAGTTTTTATTCATTATTTAGGGCTTCCTGCTAGAAGGAAATATATTCAGGAGAAAGCAAAAACAGATGAGAAAGACTCAAATAAGATGAAGTAAACAGTGCAATTAATGTGATCTGAAACCAAAATAAGAAAATCTACCTTGAACAATAATTTTTTTAAAAACACTACAAAGATATG
>NW_008353009.1:257114-260207 GCF_000622305.1 Nannospalax galili | reverse complement strand
TTTTTTTTTGACAATGAGGATTTCAATTTAAAAAATGCTAAGGGTTAAGAGATAAAGACTGCTTCTTTAGAACCTTATGTTTATGCATGTTTTGAGGTATTTTTAGGAATCTGAAGGTAGATAAAGATTATGAGGAACAAATTTAGATGTTTTGTTTCACACAAAGAATAAAGTAATTAGAACTGAAATTAATTGGTATGGAGGTGGAAGAGGGGGTGTTTATCAAGCCATAGAAGCTTCCTGTAGATTTTACTGCAATCTTTCTATTAGCTTTAGGAAATGACTGATTGGTTGGCAGGTAGAGAGGTGAAAAGTAAGTCAAGAAGACCCATGCTGGAAACACTGGGATAAAACTAGTTTAAAGAAGCCCACTCCCAGCTTGTGGAACTGAATGTACAAATACTTCAGAATACTGCCTGTGTTCTCATTGTACAGAAGTCCATCGTAGTTGAGAAAAAATTTTCTCTCAGATAAATTATATGTACTTTATCTTTGTGCATGTGTACATTCTAAGAGATCCCTCTGCATATGAAAATGATGATGATGATGATAAACAATAATAATAATAATAATGATAAAATTTAAAAAGGGCCAGTGAAAGCCCAGTGGCAGAAATAGGTTAGCCTTTTCAAAGTTGTTGGCCAGTGGGGTCCCATAAACCTCCAAACATTACTGGCTATTGACATTGCTCTTGGTTACACTCAGAACTTGACAGTAAGACACTATCACCAAAGAAACTTTTCTACTTGTGTCATAGAACATGGAGAAATCAAGCTAGTATTGAGCTCAAAGCTTCATCCATATTGACTAGTTTTCATAGTGCTGGAAGGTTTTATGCATGCTACCAGAGGAGAAAAATAATCATCCATCTTACCCAGGTATGAACCATGAGAGCTACAATAATGACAGGCCTGGTACAATATGCCCACTGGTGCAATAATGTCACACATGTTATGAGAGTAAGAAAACACTTTCTGATTGGATTTAAGGCCCACTCTATAAGATGGACCATATACCTACCACCATTACTAGGGCTAAGAATATATGACTAGATAAGTAAGTCAAAGACCCTAGGGGAGATCCTACTACTATTATTCTAAGTGGACATAGTATTAAACTGAATCATAATGACTTATCATTAACCCCTAGATTAGTGCTTCTTTCAGTCCTCATCAGAGAAGTTTCCTTTTGCAGTAGATGACAATTAATATAGAGGGCTGTCATTGGTCAACATGCAAAGAATGGGAGACAGCAGAGTGCTCAGCCTCAAATGAGACATCTATATCACATCTTTACTCCCAATGCTTAGAGATCATCATGGCAGGGGGCAGGGTTGTAAGGGCCAAAGGTGGTGATGACTACAAGAAATAGTGTTTCTAGACATGACAGGGCACAATGGGACAGATGCACATAAGAACTAACAGGAGTTATGATAACATGCATAAAACCTGTACAGGCTCAACCTAGAATGAATGGGGAAGTGGGCATGTAGCCCCATCCTTAGCTGAAGGGCTACTGGCAATTGATAGCAGGTGGGAGAGGGAGAGTCATTTTTCTTTAAGGGTGTGACCCCTGGTAGGTCAACCACACTCCAGGGCAGGTTCCACACTCAAGGGTATGTGGGTAACACAAATTTTACTATATGAGAGAAGAAAAAATCATGAATTTTGGTGGGTAGGGAGGTGGGGATGGATCTGGGAAGAGTTGGGGGAGGGGGCATATGATCAAATAGATTGTATGAAACTCTTAAAAACTAATATAAAATATTTTAACAAAAGAGGCCTGTAAGAGAGCTCAGCAGTCAAAGTTGCTTGGTATACAAGCCTAACTACCTAGAACCTACCCTGTGGAAGAAGAGACTCAGTTACACAAAGTTGTCCCTCTGATCTCCACCTTCATGGCATCGTGTGAATGCTCCCCCAAGCATTTACACATAAACACAAACATACAATAATTTTTAAATTTCTTAAATGCAAAAGATTGAGCAAATACACGTGGCTGAACCAAACTATCCTCCTCTTGCCCTGCCTCACTGCTCTACAGCAGCTTTTCTCCACACTGTCCTTTAGACAGACAGTTGTCTTTCTGTCCCCCAATATGTGCCTTTGTACAGTGTATTCATGATATTCATGATTCCAGTGAGTTATCTTGACTCAAAGCTGTGATAGCTCTCATAACACCCAGCATTGCACAAGAGTTTAGAGAACTGAGGACTTTTTATTGTTTTATCACATGAACACAAATATGTGGATGTTATTGGTGTTTCAGATTTTTAAATGAAAGTCTTCTGTAATTTGTGCTGACTAATATTAGTAGGTCTTACAGAAGAACAGTTTTATGCTAAGTCATGTTGAGAAGATTGTTCATCAAAAGATTAAGAGATAAAATGATAGGTAGATCATAACGTGATAATTCTTATTTTTGTTCTAACTTTTTAAATAATTAATTTATTGAGAATTGCACACACGTATACATGGTGTTTTGATCAAATCCATGCGCACTCCCTCCCCTCTAGCTCCACCCATATCTCCCCATCACTTTTTTCTGATAACTTCATATACTCTTTCTTCTTTGATTTATTTCATTTTTATGGGGCTTTTGACTACTCTAACATTCCCCCCTCTGAAGAGGTATCCCTAAAATCTTTTAAGGATTAGATACAAGCTCCCAAATACTTTTGACACTTTTGGCCTTTGGAACAGAGTGTGTTGCTAAGAGTCCCAAGGACATTTTGACTTTTAGCCAAGAAACTGGCTACTTTTCTTTGGGGTCTTTTTACCCTAACTGCTTAGCCAATTCCTACCTCTTATTCTTATCACACCATCTTCTGAAGAGGTTGCCCAAATTGCCAATAGGAAATAGGGATGCATACCACTCTGGCTTCTTCCATGCTGAACAGGGACCCAGGGTGAGGCAATTGGAGTACCTCTTCAGTGGGTCTATCTAAAAGAATCCTAGCTTGCATAACTCTTATTTCTAAGGGGAAAAGAAAGTCCTTGAATCATGAATAGGATATGAAGGAGAAGTAAAGGCAAGAGTAATTAGCATTACAAGTTCTAGACAGGGAACTAGAAAAAAGTCAGAATGCCAATT
>NW_008353009.1:178649-256786 GCF_000622305.1 Nannospalax galili | reverse complement strand
AAGTGTAATCCCTTGAACTCTTAAAGAAATATACTGATGACTTTACTCTTTGGTTGTACTCTCCTTTTGGGTGTTTAAGACCGTATAGTTGGCCCAAATAAATCAATTTATTTTTACACTTAAGGTCATTTGAGGATCTGTTCCTCAGGGGTCACATGGGCTTGGGAGGAGCTCCTGGCTCCTTTCTTTTACCAGTTCCGTCTATGTGAAGATAAGTCAAAGGTCCCACTCAACCATGGCTGTCTTCACTTGAAGCATGAATAAGATGTTTCCTCTGACTTGACCCTCCTCTTTGTAGACTAGCCACTGGTTCAAGTCCATCTGGTGGGGTCTCCTTGGCTTCCCTGAACAAGAGAACAGGTGACTCACCACAGTTATAGGACATTTTGAGAGATGTTTCATAGTTCCTTGGAACTTAGTTGACCTTAGAGGGCAAGGGGCAAAAACTGTCCTTTAAGTCCTTCTGACCACATTAGTATAGGCCTCAAACTATGGCTGTTAAACATACAATAAGGTTAGTTCCACCAGTTTGGTACTTTTTTTTCTTTTTTGAGACAGGATCTCCCTGTAGCCCCAGCTGTCTTGTAACTCACTATGTAGACCAGGCTGGCCTTGGACTCACAAAGATCCTCCTACTTCTGCCTCCCAAGTACTAGGGTTAAAGGCATGTGCCACCATGCCCAGCCAGTCTGGTACTTTTAATTATCATGTGCTATGTAGATAAGGCTTGGGTAAAAACCAAATATTCTCAGATAAACCTTGACTAGATATATATTTTGTTCCTTAAACTAGTTGACTAAACTATGACCATAGAAAATTTAAGATTGTGTGTATATTATTTTTGTTTCATCATAAAGTGGCAATTCTAACCAGAGGGTATTCTATGGTTGTAGAATATAAAGAAGGTGATACAAACATTATAGAGGAGATGTTTTGTAGCTCAGGCTGGTGTCACTGGGTTGATCCAGTTTCCACCTTCATTTCCTCTCTCTTTTGTCTAATTCAGGTCTTTACATTCCATCACTGGTCATTGTCTTCATGAATAAATTTGAAAAAGTTGAATATTACAAGAAATGTGTAACCAACACAAATACTGTGCCACTGGTGGATGGTGGATGTTTCTTGGAAGAGTCAGCTCTGCCTGTCAGAGTTCTTTCCTTCAAGGTCAACTCTTGTAAGAATAGATCAGTTCCAGTGGAAAATGCCCACACTTGAACTCTCGGTTACTCCGGTATTGCCCTTCATGAAATAATTGTTCAAAGGGCTGACTGCCTTATGACATTGTACATCTTTGCCTTGAGGACTTAGTAAGCTTCTCCATCTCCCTATCTCATTTCTCCAGCTTAGCTTTGAGCCAGGTTCTTTATTACAGCAGCAGCCATCTCTTCTTTGTTTTTCAAGACATGGAGTGGAATTTTAAATATATATCAAGAACAAGCGCACATACAGAAAACTTGCTGTACTTGCATAAGCTATGCCCTACTCAAGGCTCCGTGGGTCCAAAAGGAGAAAAACACTGTAACTCGACATGATTCACACAGCAGGGGAGACCATTCATTACCTGTGATTGCTTCAGAAGAACTTGCTGAAGATAGGTGTTACATAAATACATAAATCTAACCAGTTCCTGGTATGGCAGTGCATCCTAATGAAATTCTTAACTGCTAAGCATCTTTATTGATTCCAGAGAATTCATCAGAGAGAAATGGAATAATAAGGTACATTAACACCTTCCATGATACATAATCCTTTTCAGGAAGTTTTGAAGCCCTTCAGGACCCAGAGCTAAGGAAATCATTTTCTCTCCAGTCTCTTGTGACTCTTATCCAAGAAGGAAGGCAGTTTCTTCCAGCGGGGTTTGTATTTCGCTGTCTCATATCCAAGGCATTATTATTGCATTCATCTTCTGCTTGCCACCGGATATGCAATATTTACAAGGGTTTATTTTTTTTGTTGCTCTTTAAATAATGCGTATTGTTTCTTCACAAAGTCTGAAATGAAAAGTGGCTCCTGCATAGTTCTGACTGTATTAGAATAGAAAGGAAAAATGATAAGCTCCAATTTAATTCAAACCCAGCCAGCTTTTCCAGTACTGGTTCTAACCAGTTCCTCTTTATCTAGATGTTTGGACCATGGAGGTCATGGAGGCAAAGAAGTCCAGAAACTTGGGATTCCTGGGGATAATAAACTTCTTGGACTGAAGGCGGGAGGAGGAAGAGGTTCTTGATTAAATCACACAGATTATATGTTCTATTGTTGTCTGTCAAGAGCCAAGTACACTGCCGGAGCAGAAGCCAACAACAGTAGCAGTCATTAGTGTATAACCATATGCATAAGTATATACTTAGAGCACTCCTGAGGTACTTTGCTTTTATGACATAGCAACAACCATAATGATCATTAGGCAACATAAACTTGGAAAGAAAATTTCACTGTTAATATCTGTGGATTGGGGGCAGGCAGACTACTGAATCTTGAATGTTAGAGGATTTTGTTTTGTTTTGTTTTATCTAACTACCATCTCGATGATTAATTCCAGCCATGGAGACTTGAATTTTGGCTTCTGTAGAGTCAAAACATCTGGATAGGTGATTAGGGAAGGATTTTCAAACAATAATTCTTATTTTATATTTTCTTCTAGCATCTACACTTTAGCAAGGATCGTGGGTGATCGATTGAAACAAGCGAGGCGTCTCCGTCACCTTTGTGAACTCCAGCTTACAAGCTCCAGGAGCCACCAAATGCTGGAGAAGCAAACCATGACACAATGCAAGAGTCCTTGCTTTAGTGCACTCTAGCCTGCCTGCAAAAACTGAGAACATAGAAAGGAATTGGAGGTCACAGAGGCACAAAATGCCACCAGGAAGGAGAAAACAAGGTCCACGCAGCAAAGAGAGGATTATTTGACATTACTGAACTGTTCCGTGGGGCTCCGACTGTCAGGAAAGTACCTGGTGCAGCCATCATTCAGCCTCACGTTTATCTTGTTGTGAAAAGAGTAACGACAGGACAAGGGTCCACACTACAGAGAGAGAACACAGTGGCTAAGGCCCAGATGCCAATAAACTGTCAAACAGTACCATCAATACCAGGGCTGAGCCATGTTGACCAACTTCCATTGTGTTCGTGACCTTCTGCCAGACCCTGAACTGTTGTCTCCTGACTTCCTTCTTTTCATTCTGTTTCCTGCTCTCTTGTCTATACACGGCTCCATGGAGACAGATAAGGCTTGTTGCTTTCCTTTGTCCTGGCCCTGCCTGACAGTCAGCAGCTGTGTTCCAGTTACATTTTCTTCACAGTCCATCTATCCCTCAATTTCCTCAATGTTTTAAGGTCTCCTCATTTTTCATTATAGCAACAGTCTGTTGTATCCCCACCAAGTTTCTCCCCTCTTAGTCTATTGTTTGTCATGTGTATGACATCCTTCTTGTACTGTAGCAACGTGTATTTGGCCTGGTGCATCTGGGGGAACATCTCTCTCTAGATGAGCATAGAGTACTAAGCACAAAGCCTTGGACCAGTGGGTGTCCATGAAGGCTTTGGAGGCTTCAGTGAGCCCACCCATAGCACCTAACTTTCTTCACAGCACATTCCTCCCCTCAAAAAGAAAAAGCGGGTGATTTCTCCTCACAGCCTTGTGGCTTCCTTAGACAAGTGACAACCTCGGGATGTCACATCGATAAAAGGGAGACTATTAATTGAAACAAAGTTGAGAAATGCTATATCGAGCTCTTGATCTAAAGTCAGTGTGCAATAGGTACCAACCACCCAGAACGGGTGTCCTGACTTTCTTTCTGACCTTTCTGATTCTTTCCGGTCTTATCACTGTTTTTCTCAGACTATTCCTTCTGCCCAAGGGAATGGTTTCAGTCTCTTCCATCTGACCAATTCTAAGCCATTATTCTAGCCCTCCCTTAAGGGTAGCTATTACAGGGGCCTCACAGTGACCCCACAGTCACTGCTTTCTCCTTTGCTTTTGTTTTTTGAGACAGAGTCTCACACAGGAAGCCCCACCTGAGCTTAAACCTACAACAGCAGCAGGAAGCATCTGAGAATGGAAATTTAAAGAGCTGTTGGTTGGTTCTAGTTCTGAGAATAGCATCAAAGGTTAAATAAATGATGTAATGCTCCTAATCACAGTCATGCAGATAGCAATTAGGACTGCATTACAGGACTTGCTCATGTTGTGTTCTGTACCTGAGATCAAACTTAGCTAATTTGCCACTCTTATTTTAATTCCATCAATTAGAGAATAAATTGCCAATAAAAGCTCATCTTTTCAAAGAGTTTGTTTTAACCTTTTATGAAGTACTTGGGGAAAGCATAGAGAAGTGCTTCCTGAGTGACTGCTAATTTATCAAGGTTGAGAGGCAGAGAAAAAGAGAGAAAGAGAAAGAGAGAGGTGCTGTGAAGAATACTGCTGTAAACAACAGCAGGTCTTCCTGAATTTTCTGAAACAAAGAATTTCAGCCTAGCATGGAAACATGTAAAACCTGACTACTAGGTTTAGATCATAACATAAAATGGCTTCCCACAAGATTGGTCCTTTAATTTCACACACCCATCTTCTCACTATTTATTAAGCACCCAACATGTACTCTGTTCTAGAAAGACAGATCCATGGCCCCTGGCCTCACAGAACTTTCAGCTTTGTTGGAGAGATAACCAATAGATAAGTTAATACAAAATTATTATATCAAGCCAGGTATGCTGACACACATCTTTAATCCCAGCACTCAGGAGGCAGTGGCAGGTGGATCTCTGTGAGATCGAGGCCAGCCTAGCCTACACAGCTAATCGTAAGCCAGTTGAGGCTACAGCGAAACCCTGTCTCAAAAAAAATTATTGTATCCAGAGAAAGCGGTGGAGTCAGTCAGGGTGGCTTGTGCCTGCAATCCTAGTACTTGGGAGGCTGAGGCAGGAAGACTAAGAGGTTGAGGCCAGCCTAGGATACATAGTGAGACTTGTTGGTGGAGCATCACTTCCTCTTCAGTGTAGTCTAAGAAAGAGAAGATGCTGGGCTATGAAACAATGGGAAACTATAGATCATTAGAAGAGAAATGAGGATCAAGTGACTCTGAACAGCTGATCTGAATTGTCTTGGAAGAACAGTTTGGCAAATTTACAAGATTACAGTTTGGTGATGGGACCAATCATAGATTGTGAGTAGGCTCATGTTATGCTTGGCCTCTCTGCTTCAGGGACCTAGAACCAAAGGCTTTCTCATTTGATCTATTCCTCTCTCATCACAATTGCATGCCTAAGTGCTAATTTCATATTGCATTATTCTGATAAGGAAGCAGCAAGCTATATCGGAAAGGGCAAAGACGTGTTGTCACAGGGACCTGGATTTAAATCCCGTCTGACAACCATCAAGGCTTTAGCATTATTTAATTACCTTTTTGTAGCCCTAGTCTCCTCAAGCAATAAATACGTGGGGATAAAAGCTGTCTCATAGCCTTTTATGCAAGAAGACTAACCTCAATAAAATATTGCTCTCATTTATAACCTTTAGAGGCTTTATTTGTTAACCTCCAGGTAAGGTATTTGCATTTTAGTTAAGAGTTTTAAAGTAAAAAAATCTATCAATCCAAGTAATTTGCTATATTTTCATGAAATTTTAGATGCTGGAAGTGTGTGTGTGTGTGTGTGTGTGTGTGTGTGTGTGTGTGTGTGTGGTGGGGAGTGAGATCTTTTGGGCCCAATACAATGTGCTAGATTGAACTACTGATCTCGGATCCCCACTCCTCTCAAGGCAACTTCTTTGACTTTATGCTGTATCTCACAGAGCTAGCAACTGGGCTGGTAGCTTTTTTCTTAAATTAAGCACCTCAAATTCTGTGCCAGTAATTTCATTAAGTGATTCCATCTCTTGGTTACGCAAGCTTCCTGAGGCCCATGTTCCCTAACCTGGTTCCTGTGGACTATTTGTGTACCCTCCCTCCACCAAATGGGATATGCCTGCTTCTTGAATCGTCATCATTCATGATTTAGTTTCCTCTATTGTGTTTTAATGATGAGGCTGCTTGTTTAATGTTTAACAGTTCTCAGAAGGTGTGAGAATATGTGATAACAGACTTGTGCTGGTTGAACCACTGTGGGTACTGCATGAAGTCCATTATATCCTCAGTAGATTTATTTGCACAGAAGATATACTATCATTTTTCTTTTACAGGGCTGGGAAAAATCTTTGTAGTTAATTCTCAAACCACTGAAAGGAGACCTAGAGAAGAAACAAATGTTCAGTAATTTTAAAAATGTAGATTAATCAAGGATGGCATTTTTGCTAGGAAGATCATATCTCTATTTTGAGGACCAAATACTCAATAAGTCATTTAACAGTTTTTGCACTGCTCCACTAAGCCCTGTTAAGGTAGTTGATTATATATTTTAAACTTTAAGTTTTATTGGTAGAAAGGAACTTTGAGCAATCTCAAAGTCATGCTGTGATTACAGTGAAATAGCCCTTACAAGGTTCCCTCTGCTAATCTTCAAGATTGCTTGAGAACTTTTTGCAAACTACAACAATGGACTCGCCTCTCAGGGACTCAATGTTATTTGATGTGAGTTTTTATGCATTGGTAGTTTTTTAAAAAATTTTATTTATTATTTTTATTTTACATGTATAAGTGTATTGCCTGCATGTATGAAAGTGCACCTGTGTCATGCAACCACATGTGGGCATTGGGAATCCAACCTGGGTCCTCTGCTCTTAACCATTGAGCCATCTCTCCAGCCCCAGGCATTGGTAGTTCTTAAAAGCTCTCTGTGCAATTTTAATGTTCAGTGTTAGGAATCATTGGTTGCACATACACAGAAGTTATAGACTCATAACTATAAGAAAACATGCTTTTTGATTTTTTTATGCTAAATGAGTGTTGAAAACCACTGACAAATGGGATAATATAAATAATGGTTACATATAGCTCATTTGTTTCTTTCTTTTGAAATATATGTCTGAATTATTTTTGGTTAGTCTGCATATTTCTTGTAAAGAGAAAAGTTAAAGCCATTGCACAATCTAAGAGAGAACTTAAATTTGTACAAGTCGCATGTCTCCTAGAAAAGGTCAGAGAGCCTAACATAAAAATAAAAATGAGCCATTTACTGGCTTCCAAATGTGGTCTGGTCTTTGAGAGCTCAGCAACACCTGGGAGCATGTCAACATGGCAGTGGATTAGTAAGACTCTCCAGTGCTCTGGCAGTAAAAGAAAAGCAGCTTAAAGGTGGAAAGATGGCTTGGCTTGCTGTCTCAGAGGTTTCTGTCCATGTTGGCCATTTCTGTTATTTCTGGGATTGTGACAAGACACTCCATCATGGCAAAAGCTTGTGGTGGAACAAAGCTCTTCATACCGGGTTGGTTAGGAATCAGAAAGAGAGGACTGGGGTCAAGATGCACCTTTCACAGGTGTAGCCCTAAGGCCTTACTTCCTCCAACCTGGTCCTACCTCCTAGTAGCTCATTCACTATGAACTCATTAGTGGTTCAATGTATTGATGAAGTTAGCATTCTCATAATCCAATCATTTTTCAATTTTTTTATTTGTTTAGTTTGTAAGTGTTTTGCCTGCATATAATACCTAAGAGGGCACTGGATCCCTGCAGTTGGAGTTATGGATGGTTATACACTACCATGTGGGTGCTGGAAACTGGGTCCTCTGCAGGAGCATCCAGTGCTTGTAACTGTTGAGCCACCTCTCCAGCCACCACCTATCACCTTTCAAAAGCAACCTATTCAATCATATCCAAACCATAACACGTATTATCCCAAGATCTATCCCTGACCTCTAAATCACAATTTGTATTTTAACAAGATTCCCTAGGAGATCTGTGTGCATAAATCTGATAAGTGCTGATCCATTCAGCAACAGAAATTTTTTTATTCTCCTCGGGCTTTAATAATTTCCTATGACAAGAAAGTCCCCAGGGTGAGCATCGACAAGCTTTCTCCCCTAAATGGCAAGAAGGACAACTTATCAACACAAGTAATAATTTCAAGTTAAAAGTCCTAATATCTCTCTCTTTGAAGCTATAGAGTTGGAATGCCCTTCAGTCACATTTGCCAATAAGGTTGTTTGGGATGGTTACTGTTTGTGTCAGCTTGAATAGGCCATGGACATGCCTTGTAGTTCATTGACCATACAGCTGTATCTATGAGGATGTCTCAAAACTGATGATTTAATAAATCAGGTTGCCCTCCTCAGTGCAGGTGGATATCATTGAGTCAAATTGGGAAATTGGTGTTCTCCTTTCTGGAAGCAGAAGGTAAACACTTTTTCTCCTGGTCATTCGTGTCTTTGGACTCAGACTTGAACTTATACCACCCATTCTTCTAGTTCTCAGACCATTAGACTTGACTAGAACTGTACAGCCATCTTCCCTGGGCTTCCAACTTTCGATGGCCACTTATGGGATATCTCAGTCTCTACAGTCACATGAGCCAAGTTCTTAAAAGAAATAGATTTCTATGTATTTTATATAAGCATCTTTTTATGAAAGTGAGTTTTTATACTAGATAGATAGACGGATGGGCAGACAGATAGATGATAGATAGGTAGATAGATAGATGTTAGATAGATAGATAGATAGATAGATAGATAGATAGATAGATAGATAGATGTCCTATTGTTTCTGTTTCTCTGGAGAATCCTGGTTAATAATGGATTTTTGTACCAAGAGGAACTGAATTTTAAGGACAAGTTTTCTAAAGAGCTTTTGCAGTATCTGGAACTGGCTCACTAATCTTTATAGATTTAAAGTTGCTAACGATTCTGTTGCCAGTAGTAAGGAGAGAGCTGGTAGTTCACAGCTTGATCTGGCAATAAAGATACATGCAAACCTGCACTCAACATGTCATCAACTTATATGAAACAAAGGTTTGGTGACCGGGTATTGGGATGACTTATCCATAATCAAAGCACTCCACCAGCACTGCTTCTGAACATGAGCAGCTTCACAGCAATGGGACTGTGCTCATGAGATTCACTGGTCTTCACTTTTTTCTCCACCATCCTGAAGTAGCTGATATGAAATGATAGAATGGCCACTTGGGTGTCCAATCACAGTGCTAAGTAGGCAGCAGCTCTTCATAGGGCCAAGACAAGGTATTCTAAAGGGCAGTATTTGCACTGGCTCAGCAGCATCTCATGTATGATGATGCTCTTTGTATCATAGGATAATTGGAACAGCATCATCCGCTTTCCTAAGTAGTCAGCATGCAGGTGGTAGACCACAAGCTGCTTAAACTCCATAGATATACGAAGTAGTTTGTTGCTCTGTGTACATATGAACATGACATATATACCTGCACATACATGTATATGTTGAATTTTGTAAGGAATTTTGTTCATGTATGTGACTCTTGGTTTTATTTCTCTGGAGAACTCTAAGTAATGTAGCATATAGGCCATAAATATATACAACCCATATGCTGTGATCTAGACCCCCTTTGACGGAGCAGTTCCATGGTAAATGAGATCTTATGTTTCTACCATCACATGCAGAATTTGTTACTTCTTTATGTGTATTGGACTGTCTTAATGAAATTTGTATTTTTTTATACTCCCAACTTTTCCTGAAAGACTATCATATGCTCCTTCCTGGGATATACATTAATTTATCAGTCTCCAAGGCTCTCCTCTAGCCCAGACTTCACCACAGACATAATCATGTGTTCCAGTCACACTGGCGTAATGTAAGTTCTTCCAGTTGTCCCTGTGCTGCCTGTCCTGGGGCCATGATTGCTATTAGTTGAAGTATTCGCCTCCTTCTTCTCTTTGTTTCTTTCTGCTTATCCTCAATGTCATTGCTTAAATTTAATTTTTCTTGGCACTTTCCCCTAAGCTACTTTCTAATCAGGTTTTTACAAGGTTTAATTTACCTGTCATAGTTCCCAATCTAGTGTCTGCATTCTATTTCAGCTTTTTGTGGTACTGGGAACTGAACTCAAGACTTTGTGCATGCTTGGCAAGTGCTTTACCGCTAATGTATGTCCATAGTCCTGGACCCACATGTCTTTATATAATTATACAATTCATGCCTGCCCTATTTTGTTTATCTTCTCTGAACAAAAGAAATAATGATTTTGCTTAACTGTAAAACCTATTATAGTCCCTAGGAATGGGAGTCTTCCCTAATTTTGTCTGAGCAAACAAAAACATGAATGGAAAGATTTTAATCCTGACTCACACATAAGGGGCATTCTATACTTGTGGTGGATTATTGTTATGTTTTTTTCTTTGGTTGAGACATCAGAAAAAAGAATGGGAAAGGAGAAAATAGGAACTCAGAAACAATATTGTCACGTACCTACTGTTTCACACTATGCAGAGGTGCAGTTCAGCTCTGCACACTGCAGCAGATGGTGCCAGAGCCTTCCTGCTACGTTCTCTCGATCCTCACCTCCACACAGTGAATATTGCATTACTGCAAATACCTGGGACTCTGCCTCAAAGGCATTTGTTTATGTTTTGTTTATACAAGTGAGCCTCTCTGTACTCACTCAGGACAAGACAGACATGCCAAAGGTTGAAGTAATGATGGCCAAAGGTTTGCAGGGCTTTGCTGTGTCTTTTTCTTCCCTGTGTCTTTTTCTTGATGCATGTTCCAAATGTTTCCCAGAATTTCCCAGTGGGATTAAACTTGTTCCAGGGTAGCAAGTACCCCTTTAATCATGTCCTTTTGTGTGTGTGCATGGGTTGTCCCCTTCCTTTGCATTACTTCCTCCTGAACGCCTCACAATAAACCCCTTGCACTCGTCAGCTCATACTTTGCTACTAAGGACCCCATGTAATACCCACCATTTCATTTTGAGTAAGACAGACTTCAAGTTCATCATGATTTGGTCAAGAGATTTTTAGATATCTGTTTCATCCCAACACATTTTTACCTTGTAGGATGTGACTGAGTATTGTAATAGGTACTGAAAGACCTATTCTTTCTTCATTTCCATATGTGAAGTGGGATATGTGTCCAGTAAAGATAGCCCATGAATAGCTTCAAAGGCTACCGCAATTTTCTGAGAGCTGTTGCAGCCACAATACTTAAGACTCAGCAGAATGGAGAACACCGTGGAAACATCAGATTAAAAATCCAAAAGTTAAAATAGAATAGAAAACATTCCTGCTCAATTCTAATCTATCTCAGAGTTCCTAACCTTCATTCTGCACCAAGCTCATTCTATGGAAAACAGAGACTTCTAGAGTAGTTCAGTGATTCCTGAATGAGTGTGCTGCCTATGGCATAAAACTCAGTGGAGCTTATTGGATATTGGAGTATGAATGCTATTTAAAAGATACAGAGAGTTGCAATGACTTTCCTTAATCTCTTTCTTGGTAACAGAACTGAAATAGGAGATCCCCTCATGTTTTCCCCAGGTCCACAGTAGTTCTCATCTTCCTGTCTTTCCCCTCCCCCATAATCTAATTGAAGTTTTATAATCTAAAACTAGCATCCACTTTCGTTCAGCATCTGCTTCCCAATGATCTCTAAGTGATGATTTATAAATATTTAAATGTTACCACCCTGGGTGGACAATCTGCATTTTAGGGTTTTGAATACTGAGACTGTAATGGTAATTGAGCCATCTGAGAGGTGATGGTTAAATTTCAAACCATTTTCCTAAATATACCCTGTTGCTTTCTGTAGCTGGTCCCTCAGCACCAATTCAGAAAGAGAATTGAAACGTGGATGTATAACATTAGGAGGAAGCCACAAACAAAACTATTTGATAAGTTATGAAGATTTAAGGAGAAAACTGGGCCTCTGTGGAAAGAGACTGAGGAAAGATGAACATGGACTTTTGCACTGCTAATCAGGGTGACCCTGGGAAGCCAGTTGCAGTATTTCTCATGGGCATTTTGGCAGGAAGAATTTTGATTAAGGATAAGTCTTCCTCTAATACCTCTTGAGGTTTCTATCAGAACTCCAGTCCCCTTTGTACAAGAATTCGCTCAAGCTGGAATTCTAATTTATGTATTGAGGGCTATTTCTCTCCCTTGTCTGTCTCACAGTCTTGTCTCCAGACCACTTTCTATTATTTCTTGGTATTATTCTCTCACCCTTCTACTCTCAAGCTCTTCATGTAGCTGTGCTTTGACCCTTCATATACGGCATAGCCATTCTCCTAAAATAGATATCCTTATCCCATGTGTGACTTAATGAGATATTCAGTAGCAAAGAATGGAATTAGGCATTGCTTCATTTCAACAAAGAAGCAGCTTCAGTGGAAAGGCATCAGGAATTTTTTCTGGAATAAAGAGGAAGTTGGAGACTATGTTCAGGTAGTAGGGAAATGCAGAGGAGACTGAGAGATATGGAATGTGGGGGCAGGCTGGCTAGTGTGCACAAATCACCATGGATGGGGGACTGATGACAACACTGCAGTCACAAATCAGTTCTCCATGAGGCTCAAAGTGCAGGCAGCATCTAATTGGTTGATTCTCCTTCAGGTGGCCCAGATCCTGGCATTCTGCCAGCAAGCCCTGAATACTCTACTTTTATTTGAGTTCTTGTAGTTTCTTCCTGAGCAAGCGTCATCCACTGCATCCAGTGCTATTAATGCCCACATTCCTCTAAACTTTCCATTTCTGTGTACCCTGTAAACAGTAAATTGCTGCCCTCCATATTTTTATCCTTGAAGACTTCCTCTCCCTGATAAAATGTCACTGTCTGCTTTGTGTGCAATAGAGCTATGGGCGCAGCTTTGAATCAGTGACTGATGGGAATAGGTACATATACACCCCAGCTTCCTTGCCTTTCCAATGGAATAATTCTGAAATGTGTCTTGCATAAACACCTAGCTTCCCTCAGAGGGCTCAGCTCCCAGGGGCACACACAGAGATGATTAGTACTTGACTACACCCTACATGAGCTCTGCCTTTCTGTCTCGCTTCCCCAAATCCTGCCCCTTGTCATAAGCCTCTTGTCATCAATCCCTTTACTCAGGGTCTATTTCTGGAGTTACCCCAAATAAGGCAACCTCCCAGTTTCTTTGTTCATTATAATTATTTTCATCCTTGAAGGCTAGGGGTGAAAGTCACTCCTAATGCACTAAAAACCCAAGTGAATACATTCATTTGTTTGGCTACTACAATGTCCAAATTTTGAATAGCCCTAGAAGGGGCATGGACCCTTTTGCTCAGCAAAATCTTCACCATATCCTGCTATTTTTCCTCTGAAAACACATTCATTCCCATCCTGGCTCATGGAGGCTCTTGGGCTTGTGATCTTTGCTAAGGCTTTGCACAAATAAAAACCCTTAATGAAAGTTCCCTGAACACTAGGCTGAACAAATCCCTGCTTACCCTGAGTCTCCACAGCAATACAGATGACAATGAGCAAGATTCTGCAAGAATCCATCCCTGCCCTGTCATGATGCAGAAGTGTACCTCTCCTGCCCAGCCATGTCTCCCTTTTCCTCCTTTCCACCCGCCTCCATTGCTTTCCTTTTATTCTCTCCATTGACATGAAATGCATGTGACATAAAATTAACCACTGTACCCTGAATTATTCAGTGCTATTTATTATAGTCTCCATGGTTGTACAATCACCATTTCTACCGGGTTCTTAGTTCTAAAGTATTCTCAACACCACATCAGAAATCCCATGCTCATTGAACAGTGACTCTGCTACCTTCCTCCAAGGACTCAGTCCCTAGCCATTATCAGTCATCTGTCTATGTCTTTAACCTTAGCACTAGGGGGTTCTCTGTATTCAATACAGTAAAGCAAATAAAAGATCATTTGGTGTTAGAAGAGGCAAAGGATAGGATTGTGGCATGTGCAGAGCCAACTCAGGATGCAGACTGCCTGGGTAAGGCGGGGCCCCAGACTTACTTTCTGCATCTCAGTAGGAGAACTAACTTTTTGTGCCAGTTTCCCCACGTTCAAGATGAGAACAATAACAGTGCCTACCTTGAGAAGATGCCATGACAGTTAAATGAGTTAGTTTGTGCAGAGCTCTCAGAAAGGTGCCTGGCTAAAGAAATCAGAACAGTAAATGTTACGCATGAATGACCCTATTCTCTACTGATACTGGGGCAGACTCAGAATTCATCTTCCAAGACAGCAGCTAGACAAATATCTGTACTGAGATAGAGTGACCCTCCAGAAAAAGGTATTCTTGCAATTGTTTTGCCTCTAAGTAGCTGTTTGTTTCTGTATTCCACTCCCACCACCCTCACTGCCCCACTTTACCATCCTTCCCTACAACAACATTCAGACTCTGTCCTAGTCTCAAGTTTGACCTTGAATGTACCTAGAATATAAGTTCGAGGAAGGTAGGTACCACGTCTGCTTTAGACATAGATATTTCTTAGATCTAGTATGTTGTCAAACTCAGTGATCAAGTGCTGCATAAATAAATCATGTATAAAATGACTCATCTTTCTAACATTTCAGAATGTATTTCCCCCTGCCCATCAGCTGCTTTGAAAGGAAACTTGTCAGCATATAAAAGCTCATGTAAGCCCTCATCCTCTTCGGCTTCCTGTCTGCTCATGTCTCCCTTGCCCTTGGCGAGGGAGAGGCAAGACCACTGCTTCCTGGCCTTTCTGACAGAGCTGATCCCTGTGCTACATTTTGTTCCAGTGTGCCCTCAGCCTTGACTTAAAACTCTCCAGTTCTATATAAATAATGGTTGTAATTAATAATAAATGAACAGCCTGGGGAATTGCAGAGCAGAATTTAGTGGCTGGAGATTTATACAGCTGCATGTGGTGCCTGTGTAAGACATGGATATGGAAAAAGCCTATGGCACTACCATTTCAGAACCAGGACACTGTTAGTAAGCGCCATGCAACTAGGAGTTCACAGCCTTGCAGAAAATCGCAGTTGTCCCCACACATTTTCCTGGGTGTCTAAGAAAGAGGGGTATTATTTTTATCATTTTGGTTTCTTTTCATCTAAATGAGGGTTAAGCCTCTAAAGTAAGTCCTGTCAAATTATGTGGAGAAAGACAGAAATCTGAACATGAAGGAGAAGTAGAGAAAGGATTTAGACAGAGGAGGAAAAGAAAACATGTCGTGTGCTCTAAGGGGAACTGGCAGCGCCAGTGGGTCTTAAAGAAATGATAAAGACTAATTTTGTAGAAAGCAAACAAAATGCATGTAGAATGCCTGCCTGGGGTTGAACCCCTGCACCCTTCCTGGCTTAGCACTCACTGAGCGCAGTTGTGAAGCTTTTCCAGTTCGTCTGGACAGAGCACTTTGGTATTTTTAAATCCAATTCTCCTATCTTCTCTAAAATCATGATTTTCTGAGATGGAAGTTAGCAGCTGCAAATATTTTCAAGGATATCTGTCCTATCAATTGCCATAGTCAAAAGGAGCCAGAAGATAGACTAACATAAAGCTGTGAGCAGGATGCTAGAGCACATATGCAAAGGGTTGAGCATGCTGACTGGCATGTAATAAAAATGAATGAAAATCATTCCTGATGGGTTCTTGGCTTGAGACTGTCTTACAACCATGCGTTATTCCATTGGCTCTACCTGAAACAAGCTTTCAATTTAGAATACTGCTAAAAAAGCACCAGACAAGTAGTACCTCAGAGCCTTGTAGGCACTTGATATTGTTGTCACACTTTTTATGGGTACAAAGGAGAGCTCCATTGTCCTTTGAGTATCATTGTCTTTAACTTATAGACATTGATCTGAGGCTTCCAACTGTTTACAAGCTTAACCAAGAAACAGGCATCAAATGGTAGAAACGTGATTTGAACCCAGAGGGGCCACTTCCCAAAGTCCTTTTTCATTTTATTCTCTGGATATCCACATAGACTTCCTTGGTGCTCCAGGTTAAGGTATTCTTTGTGTAAAGGAAACAGAGACTGTTGCTAAGATCCTGTCAAGCCTGTTAGATGAGACATAAGATTTTCTAGTAAGTGATAGATGAACAGGTACTAAAGAGATTGTATACATCTTATAAGATATCACGTAGGGAACCATAGTGACCTGTGTGGTCAAGGTGGAATAAATACTTCACGTGAAAGTTTGAGGAGGTTTCTGGTATCCACACTGGGTAAGTTAAATGCTAAAATTTTTATTTATTCCATTCATAGCCATATTTTAAATGCATAGATTTCTTGGTAGATACTAAAAGAAATTCCAAAAGATAGGCATTGCCTTAGGTTAGTTTATCTAGAAGCAGAAACCATGAAAAGGACTTAGATATATGTGGTTTTTGAGGACATTTCCTCAAAAGAAAACTACAGAGAATAGGTAGTAAGATGGGTAAGGAAACAGATAATCAAAGATGTGTTCTCAAATAAAATTAATCATTGGTTTGATTAACGGGGGTCCGAGTGCATAAATTATATGCTAAATTGTTCTCATCTTGACATCATCTTTATGGTTCATATAATTTGATCATGTCTCTGGTTTTTTACCTAGGAGTGAGTGTCTCATCAGGTGAAGGATGTTGTACCTGCACTAGAGAAGGAACATGAACCATCAGCAACCCAAACTCACAATAGCTGTGGAATGACTGTGTGACAATGCACCATCAACATTCCCATAGGCTGTTCTCTGTCCATGATGAATGGGAGTAATCCCTGGTTGACTGACTTAGCCAGACAGAGCCACAATAATTCAGAGGTTGACAGAGTGAGCATGGTCAATCCTCATGAGGATAGGAACTTTGAACATAAGACTGGAATGGAGGATCAGGTTATTTGTCTCCATTGTTTACTTTCTTCCAGTTATGAAATTAAATGCCCCCTGCCATCGCTATGGCTTCAGGTTGGACTTCTCTAAGTCTTGATCTTGTCCTGACCCATGTGACTTGCTTTGGCCAATGGGCTATTCAAGAAAGGAATTACAACAGACCCTGAATGTGCTGATGGCCTTTGACATGACTCCCCCACTCTGGAGACCTCTGTGAAGACAGAATTTCCCAGGAGACAATAAAAGAGAAATATGAGGCGTTGCCATAACCCAACTTGTAGCCATGAAGCCATTCTATTTGATTACATCTGAACCCAGTGCTGGTACAGCCAATCCACAGACCACGAGCAAGAAGACAAATGCTATTTATAAAGCACTTCTGGTATCCAGAAAAATCTAACAATAATGGAGATAATAAAATGAGGAGAGGAAAATATTTCGACACTTACCTCTTTCATTTAAAAATGGGACTAAGGTTTTATTAGGGAAGTCACAGTAGAGACAATTTTAAAAGGGGAGCAGAGTCCAATTTTCGCTACTTCCTTGTGGGGATTTTTTTCTAGTTCTATGCACATTTATTTGCACTAGAAAAATAGCTGAATCATTTTATTTCCCAAATGAAAGGACCAAGGTCCAGAGAGGATAGATGATTTGTCACTATTGCATAGGTCATTGTGAAATCACAAAGTAGACATCGAATTGCATTCATTAGAACATGTTTTATGCAGCACATGCTGCTGATCCCACACTACACATCCCCTTTTCCATCTGAGTTCACCTGCAGCTCTACCTGGATCCACTTGTTTGAAGTTTATCTCTAGCCCTTCTTTCTGGTGCTTGAGATGAACTGCACTGTTAAGACTGAGAGGCCAGGGAACAAGGTCTGTGCTAACAATGGTTTGATCAGACAAGCAGAACTACTGAAGGTGGTATAACATGAAAGCCTCTTAGAGGAACCGGACTGTGCGCCGTCTTCAGCACTTTGACACCTGGGTCTTCTTAAGGTATTTTTAAAACTACCTCAGATGCTCACATCAGAATAACTTTCTTTCTTGTGGCCTCCTGGACATTTAAGTCATACCTGGAGTACCTCCCTGTCATCATCCTTTAATTATTGTTGGACATTATATTCAGGATCTTCTCACAAGACAGCAGCTCTAAGAATGCAAGGGTCAGAGATAATAGAGTTAGGACTCAACCCCATGGCTATTCATGAATAAGCATAATTTGGGGGGTGTTAGCCCTGAATTTTGTCATCTCCTAATGCAGAACAATACAGGCTTAATCTGCCCAAGTTAGAGATATGGAACATGAATTTAGTAGCATCATTTGTAACATGGCCATCCTTATATACACAGAAGTCTGGGAAGTCAGTCGCTAGTCATCGGTGCATTGACATCTTCAGAAAATCCAAGGCCTGTTAGAAAAGGTAAGGAGAGAATACACAGCAAAAGCCATTTGGCAGCATTCTGAAAGGGTTTTATTTCTCACATTGATTTAGGGAGAAAGCTTCCCCACCTCAGGATCCTGGTTCCAGATACACAGAAGGCTTCCGCACCTAGGAAATGAGGATGCTCTCTCTAGTTCATAGAGCAGTCATGAGAACTAAAAAGGAGACTCTGAATTGCCCCAAGTGATCTGGATACCCAGGTAGGCTGCCTTTACTCTCCTGCTGACCTCCTACCATTTGGGACACTCCAAATCCCTGACCATCATTTGCCAGGATCTTCCACCATTTCTAGGTTCCTATCCCTTCCTTCTGGATTCAGATCCAAGTCCAATCTCCACTAGGGGATCCTCCAACTACAGGGAGACCCTGGCTCCTTCCTCTCTTCAGAACTCACTGGAGTCCTCTCAGCTGTCTAACTGGGATCCTCTAGTTGTCCCATCTAGTCTTGAGATTCAGGATCAGTCCACATTGCCAGAGCAAAACTGTTCCAAGCTCCTTGATCAACTCACTGCAGGCAACAGACTATAGCTGTCAAGCAAAAAACTTGGGATAGAGGCTGTAGCCCTCAGTACCAGATAAGCAGAGGAAATCAGCATCCCAGTTCTACTATGAATTAGTCCCCTCCTAAACATGTTCATCACCAATCTTGGCTGCAAACATGCTTCCAAGAAATCACCACTCTCTACCCCTCTGATATCCACATCAATTTTGAATAGTGTTTATCACTCTTTCACTTCATGGTGTTGTTTTTATTTCTCTTTTCTCATGAGATGGCCCAGCTTAAATAGTGAAAGGCCAGACTCTAAAAACAGACCATTTGGTTTGAATCTCAGCTCTATGGCTTTCTAGATCCCAGTGCCTCAGTGTCCTCCTCTGTAAGAAGGGTGTGTGAAAATACCTATCTCAGGGTTAGTTCACCAGGGGAGAAGGGATTACCTACAGTTGTGCTCTGAATCATGTGTGGCACACAGTAGGTACCATGTAGGTACTTGCTGTTGGAGTGCTTCTGTATTGCCTATGGGAATACAGAATGACCTAATTCATCTCTTCCCAATGTGCATGTACAAAGTGTATAGAACACATTAAGTGTACAGTAAGTGACTAGTAAGCCATTAGTGATGAACATGTGTCAATGATCCAAACCAATGACAGCGTACAATTGACTAGTCTTTCAGATACGGCAGGAAAGCTTTGCTGTGCCATCTTTGAGAAATTCATTAACTAATAATAATGATGTATGTAGTTGGAGCTGGTCCCCCAAGGTATGCGCCCTAGAACAGTGACAACTGTGGCCCTCAGCTTGGACTTCTTGGCCCACCACCCTTTATGGTTTCCGAGTGTGAGAATTCTTAATGAAGTGTAACGTAATGATTTTTTGCCAGCACAAGTGTTTCAGAAATGACAAGCTTCTTACAGAAGTCAATTCATTCAGAGATACTGTCTCTTTCAATTAAAATATTCCATCTTGTTTGTGAATATTTTTACCTTTATGGTCATACATGTTGACCAACTCAGAATTCACTACTGAAAAAGTAAATAGCTTGTACTTTCTCACTGAATTTTATTAGATTATTTCTGAAGAGCTATTTTAGCATTGACTAGAGCAAACCTATGCTTCCATTTTGAGTCACTCAAGTTGCTCCAATAAAATTCCTGTGGTCAGAAGAAGAGGAAAAAAAGTACCAGGTTTGGTACTCGGGTGCCCATTACTTCCTGGAGGACAGACTTTGTGACTATTTTTGGAATAGATCTGATGATGCTGCCCCAAATCTCTATCCACCTTCTTTCTCTTCTCTTGCATCCTATAACCTCCTTGATAAACGTCCATTCTTAAAATCATAGTATGATGGTGTTTCCAGTGAGAGTCTTCTGTCATCTTGACTCCATGGCCTGCATCTGCAGGGGTGACCAATAACATTTACAACGTTGTTTTTGCTTAATTGCCTGGCAAAGGGAGCAAGCCCATATGTGCATGTTAAAGTGGCTGGAAATCAATCTGAAAAACAAATGTCCCAGGAAGTGATTAATAATTAAACCTCAGCTTAGAGCAAATATGCCCTGATGGAAAAGATGAGCCTTCTGCACCACTGTAGGGAAAGCATAGCAGCAAGCCAGTGTCCAGTGACTGGGGCACGTGGCTCAGGGCCAGAAACTTCCTGTGTATTGGTCTCACCTGTCATTCTCAATTGGTTTCCTTCGTCAACTCATTTGTAGAGCAAAACTGAAGGACAATTAAGAAAGAGGCGGGATTCAGGTCAGCTCACTCCAACTAAAGCCAGTGTAAAGAGGTTCCTCTCACTGTTTCCTGTGGCTCTAAATCCAGTACCTGGGATTTGGCATCTGTAACACCAGTTGCTTTCAGTCAGTGATTCTTCAATTTTAGCTCCGTAATCACAGTTGGAGTTTGCATATATAATGATCCATAGAGGCTCAGAATTTGACTGCTTGGTCCTCAGCTGGTGGTGCTATTTGGAAGGGTTTTGGAAACTTAGGAGGTTGGATTAAGATAGAAAATGTAGGTCTCTGGGAGGCAGAGTTCTTTGGGGGGCCCCTGGAAGTTTCTTGCTTTACTCTTTCTAGTCCTGGTCTGCCATGATGCAAACTTCAATCCCCACTGTGCCTCCCCACTATAATGGATTAAACACTTTGAGCCAAAATAAATATTTCCTTCCTTAAGTTTTCTATGCCAGGTAATTGGGTCATAGTGATGGAAAACAACACCAACTAATACAATTTCAGCAGCCTGAGGAAGTCTGTGGACCCCTTCTAGTAATAATATTTTAAAACCGTAAATATACAGGGTTGCAATAAAATAATAATTGTATTAATCTATTTTTATCAAAATATCACACAAAGCAGATGGATGTAGTGGCAAACACCTGTAATCTCAGCATTCAGGAGGCTAAGGCCTGAAGATGGGCTCAAGTTTAATGCCAGCCTAGGATATACAGTTGAAATTCTGTCTCAAAAACCAAACAAACCAAAATTACATGGAGAATATTCAAGATTTTGGATGACACACAAGTAGTATCTCCAGTATTTTGTATAAGGAAACTGGACAATGCCTTTCAGAAGAGGTGGGTGATGGATGATGACTTAAAATCTATAGCCTAACAGCAAATAAAATAGGAAAATTTTAAGGAGTAGAACCAGAAGAATATAGTACGTCCTGAAGGGCCTGGTGAGGTCTGGAAAACTGTCCTCTGAGAGAGAGAGAGAGAGAGAAAGAGAGAGAGAGAGAAAGAGAGATCCATATACGAGTGCAGGTACACACATACCACAGCACATACGTGGAGATCAGAGGATAGTTTTGTGGAGTCAGTTCTCTCCTTTCCACCCCTACATAGGTTCTGAGGATCGGACTGTCACTCTTCTGGCCAGTAGTAAAACAAGAGAAGAAAAACTGATAGACATATGAAATGAAAAGGTTAAACCACCCCTATTGACAGATGATATGATTCTATACATAAGAAACTCTGAAGTCTCCACCAGAAAACTCTTAGATCTGATAACACTTTCAACAAAGTAGCAGGATATAAAATTAACACACCAGAATTGATAAGCTTGCTATCTATCAACAGCAAATATACTAGGAAGAAATCAGGGAAATAATCCCATTCATTATTGCCTTAACATTTTCCTGGGAATGAGCCTAAACAAAGAAGTAAAAGATCATGCCAATGAAAACCTTGAAGCATTGAAGAAAGAAAATGAAAATGACCTAGAAGATGGCAAGACCTCTCATGCTCATAGACTGAACAAGGCAATATTCTGAAAATGGCATCAGATGAAATTTACAGATTCAATGCAATTCTCATCAAAATTTCAATTCCATTCTTCACTGAAATGGAAAAGTCTTAAAATACATATGGAAGTTCACAAGATCCCAAACAGTCAAGAGAATCTCACACCAAAGGAATAATTCTAGAGGTAGTACTGTATCTGATTTCAAGTTTTTTTTTAACTTTTACAAAAACTTTATTGAGAATTTCATACATGTATATAAGGTGTTTTGATCAGAGTATGTTGCTAACAGGCCCACAGACATTTTGACTTTTATTCAAGAAACTGGCTATATTTCTTTGGGGTCTTTTTACTCTAACTGCTTAGTCAATTCCTACCTCCTATTCTTATCACGCCAACCTTTGAAGGGGTTACCCAAATTGCCAATAGAGAATAGGGACACAGACTACTCTGGCTTCTTCCATGCTGAACAGGGACACAGGGTGAGGCAATTGGAGTATCCCTTCAGTGGGTCCATCTAAAAGACTCCCAAATTGTATAACTCTTGTCTCTAAGGGGAAAATATAGTCATTGAATCATGAATAGGAGATGTGAAGGAGAAGTAAAGGCAAGAGTAATTAGCATTACAAGTTCTAGACTGGGAACTAGAAAAAAAGTCAGAACAGGGCAATTTTCAAATGTTCATATGAGAGTCCATAGGAGTTTCTTGACAAGGGCTTCCAAAAGCATCCCTCTATTGGGTTCTTCCAGTTGGCTGGGAAGAGTGGCTGTATACTCAGGTGAGGGTCCAGTGACCCTACTTGGCACTCCTTTAATGAATGAGCACAACTGTCAACAAGCCCAATTGTGACTATGTTTAGTGACTTCAGCTCAGCCAAAGTTGTGATGTTGGTAGTTATTTCATGCAGAAGGGACTGCTGTATAGCATCATCTTATTAAAAGGACCTAGAAAGTGAATCTTTTTTTTAAAAAAGGAAGAGAGTGGAGATGAAAAAGGAGATTTTTCTGAGTCTCTGTTACTTCACTTAGTATAAGTTTCTAGATCCATCCATTTACCTGCAAATTTCATTATTTCATGTTTCTTTTCTGCTGAATAGAACTCCATTGTATAAATACACCACATTTTTGTTTACCACTCATCAGTTGAGGGACTCTTAGGTTGTTTCCATCTCTTAGCTATTGTGAAAAGAGCAGCAATAAACATGGTTGTACAAGTGTCTCTACAATAGGATGAGTCCTTTGGGTATATACCAAGGAGTGGTATAACCGGGTCATATGGTAGGTTCATTTTCAGTTTTTTAAGAGTTCGCCACACTGTTTTCCATAGAGGCTGCACGAGTTTGAAAGTTCAGTAGCATAAACAGGATTGCACTGCCACAAAAGAACAGACACATTGATCAGTGGACTAGAGTAAAGAACCAAGATATTATCCCACTCAGTTACAGCTGCTTGATATTTTACAAAGATGCCAAAAATACATAATGGGAGAAAGTCAGTTTCTTCAACAAATGGTGCTGGTAAAACTGGATAGTCATGAAACTAGACCCTTATCTTTCACCTTATACAAAAATCAGTGCCAAATGGATCAAAGGCCTTAATGTAAGACCTGAAGTTGTTAGAAGGAAAAGTAGGATAAACACCTCGATATAGGCATAGGCATGCTCTGAGTTACACTCTAATCACTCAGGAAATAAGGCCAACAATTGACAAATGAGATCTTGTGAATTAAAATGCTTCTGCAGAGTGAAGCAAACAGTTAACTGAGTGCAGATTACAAGATGGGAGAAAATCTGACAGATGATTAATATCCACAATATACAAAGAAATAAAAAATTAAGCAAGATATCAAATGTGCTGGATAACTTGTCAATTTGACACACCTGGGTAGAGGGAGCCTCAATTGGTGAATTGCCTCCATTAGACTAGCCTGTAGCCATGTCTGTGGGGCATCTTCTTGATTACTGAGTGATGTGGGAGGGTCCTACCCACTGTGGGTGGTGCCACCTGTGGGCAGGTGGGCCTATGTTATATAAGAAAGCAGGCTGAGCATGGGCCAGGGGAGTAAGCCAGTAAGCAGCATTCCTCCATGGCCTGTGCTCCAGCTCCTGCCTCCAGATTCTTGCCCCAAGTTCCTACTTTGGCCTCCTTCAATGATGAACTGTGACCCGGGAGTTGTAAGCTGAATAAACCATTTCCTCCCCAAGTTGGTATTGGCCAGAATGTTTTGTTACAGAAATGGAGAAACAAACTAGAACATCAAACAACCCAATGTTTGCTTGGAGTTTTAGACTTTTACTGTCAATTGCATTTTTATGCACTTAACCACAAAAACCCAGAAACTATAACGGTTGAAACTAGAAAGACAATGAGCTTTATATCCTCTTTCAGGATTCACGTGTCCTTCTGCCCGTGACCATCCTTCTTCTGAAGTTCCGTGCTTCAGACTGGCCGTTCTTACTGTGTAGAAGTTCACTGAAAGCTATAGAGTTTGGGACCTGGCAAGTGTCTGAGTGGCTTCCTTGATTTAACTGTGTAATGTGTTTATTTGTGAGTTCATTACGGTAAAATGATTTTATAAAAAAAAAAAAATTCAACAACTCATTCTATACATGGGCTAATGATGAGAGACAAGTGTTAAAAGATGAAATAATAAAGGCCAATAAATCCATGAAAAGTTTAATTTCATTGGGTAGCAGAAAAATACAAATTAAAACTATGTCTTACCCAAATGAGTCCATCTCGTCCCAATCAGAATAGCAGTCATTAAGAAACAAATAACATGGGCTAGAGAGATGGTTCAGTGGTTAAGAGCACTGACTACTCTTGTGGATGACCCAGGTTCAGTTCCCAGCACTTATATGGCAGATAACAACCATCCATAACTCCAGTTCCAGGAGATCCTATGCCCTTTTTTGACCTCTATGGGCATTGCACACATGAGTGTACTTACATGCAGACAAAATACTCATACACATAAAATAAAAGTTAACAAATTTTTTAAAAATAACAAAAAAATCTGGCAGGATGTGGACAAAATGGAACCCTTATGCACTGCTCGAAGAAATGTAAGCTCCTCTAACCACTATAGTAGTCTGTATGGCGATTTCTTCAAAAACTACAACTAGATCTGCCATTTGACCCAGCTATATTGTTTCTGTGGATTTACCCAAAGGACTCCAAGTCAGTGAATCGTAGAGATATTTGCATATCAATGTTTATGACAACATTTTTCACAATAGTTAGGTGTCCTAAGGGTCTCACAACAGAACAGATAAAGAAAATATAGTATATATTCAATGAACTTTCTTCACCATAAAGAATGAAGCTTCATGCATTTGTAGACAAATAGATGCAAGTGGAGACAGTCATATTAAGTGAATGAAGCCAGCCTTAGAAAAACAAATATTGCACATTTTATTTGTGGGTTCTATACACACACATATATATGGACACATAAAATCATGTAGGTTTGTATGACACCAAACAGGAGTGAAATTATCAGGAGAGTAACAGCAGATGGGAGAGGAGGAGGAAAGCGCAGGAGTAGAGTATGGGAGAGATGTGCTCAAAGCACATTATATATTTGTATGAAAATAGCCTTTTGTAACCCAGTACAATAAAATAAAAATATTACAAAAATCTAATCTTTAATTTTAATGGCTGAGCTATCTCTCCAGCCTGATCTAATTGATAATTTTTTAAAAATTGTCTTTATTTGCTTTGAAATATCTTAGTAAAGTAATGCCCTTGTCACTGAATGTCACCAGCAGATCACATTCAACTGGAGGGAAAGTGGAGGGAACTAGACTGTCTTAAGAGAGCCTGCATTTCTTTAAAGAGAAAGATGAAACCTCTTTGTCTTTAAAGAATTTTGCAACTGTCCATGAGAGAGACTGTTAGAGGGGCTTATGAAAATTATGATTATTAATTTTTTTCTCCAGAATGTCATATAAAGAGGATTCCAGGGTGAATTTTTGGGATACTGGCATTCAGTTTTTAAATGCTTTCTTTATTTGGATTACAGAGAATAGCCCACAGTTAAGATACACCATTATTAAATTACTTCTCCAGCATGAAGGTCATCCATGCCTAATGATTCTCTAATTGGCATCTTGGTGCAAATTCTGTGCTCAAAATCCCTGATGCTGAGTCTTTGCTGGACCTAAGGAGAGATGTTTTTAAGGAAAACAAAGCCAGCTTGCTTATATTTTGTAATTAAAGAAAGTACAAACCCATTGATGCCCACTTATGTAGCAAGATATGAGGAAAGGCCGTTTCAATTTTGATGAATTTATTTTGCTCATCCATTCAGCAAATATACAGCTGCTTTTTGTGTCTGTTATGAGGGTTTCCTTGGGGTTGCTAATAAATAAATGGTGGAGCCCCACACCCTAAATCCTGTGTATTGTGAAAGGTTGCATGAGATTCTGCTTGGTGAATGGAAACTCTGTGCTTTCGTGTTTCTGCTAATGTCCTCATTTAGACCAGTCAGTTTCCAGAGGGTACAGACCTCTTTCCCGGCCACCTGCTACGGCAAAACCAGCTCATGCTACCTCTTTACCAAACTTGGTTCCAATCACATCCAGGTCAATGAAATGCTGGTTTCCATAGCAGCTTTGATAATACAAATATGGAAGATTCACTTTTCTGACATACTAATGGCTCCTTATTCCCAGATTCATGCATTACTGCAGCAGGAGATTTGGACTTAGTATTTAAGAACATTTAGCAATATGTGAACAGAGATTATCTCTGGGTGATGAGGATTTAGTGATTTGATTCTGTGGTTATTTATATTTCCTCTAATTTTACACATGAAGAATTTACTGCTTTTGCCATTAGATTAAAAACAATAATAAAGTTGTCATATAAAAGGATAAAATACTATATCCTGATTTTCAGAGTTCTGTTAGGACTTGTGCACTCAACCAAAGGTGACGGTGTGGGGCAAAACAAACATGGCTCCATGTTCTCACAAGAGTTGTACCATGTATGCTTTAAGTCAGGGCAAGCATTCTTCAATGTAATGGTGATCCATGTTCATGTATAGATGCCGTTTTGTTAATAAAACCTGTCTTTGAGATTTTTACTCAGTTAATATTCTAAATTTCTGGACATAAAATAAAGTGAAATAAAATCTAAAGGTCTTGCCTTCCTTTGTTAATTTAAGAATAAACTAGCCTTAAGGGCTAGAGAGATGGCTTGGAAGTTTAGAACACTGGCTGCTCTTCCAGAAGATCCAGATTTAGTTTCCAACACTCACATGGTAGTTAACAACTTTCTGCAACTCCAGTTCCAGAGAATCCAACCCCCTCTTCTGGTCTTTATGAGCATTGCACACACATGGTACATTTACATACGTGCAGGTAAAATACTCATACACATAAAAATAAATTTTAAAAAAGAATAAATTAGTCCTCACAAAAGAAAAATTTCTTTCTATGTGCTCATGATTAGTTTATGTACTTCAAACAAAACATAGCACAAAACCAGAAAAGCATCATAAAATTCTTAGAAATGACCAGATCCAATGCCTCTTTCATAAAACAATATGGTATGGCATCAGTGCTCTGAAATCTTCACATATACTATAATTTCTTCTACCGTAATTATATTAATGCCACCAATGGAAAGTTGTGCTGAATAAACTGGCTTTTAGACAGTAATAGAGAGTAGGACAGCATCACCCAGCACTAGAGATAAAATTTAGTTTTAATAAAATTTTAATATGCTGTGATTTTGCTTATGAGTTCAGTATAAGATCTTTTGTGACAGTAGAAAGTTCAACACAAACAATGCTAGGAGGAAAATGAATAAAATAATTTGTAAACTGTTCCTGTTTTTTATGGTGATTTGGGAGTGTAATTATGCTATCGTGATGATTACACTGTAATTACTACTGATGTTTTAAAGCTGTTTTGAGTCTTTTAGTCTCTTCTGGGGCCACCAGTAATTCTAGTTTTCCAAATCTGACATAAATGCACAGCTACTTGTGCACACAGATCCACAGGGAGACTGAGAACCATTATATTCTAAGAACTCCTCTTCCACTCCTCCACAGGCGGATCCTTAACCCATTGCTACCTTCACCCATTGCTAGAAGCTGACTATCCTGCATGCAAACCCCCTCTACTCTAGATAAATGCTGTCTTTTTGTTCATTTTTAAGTTAATTTGAAGTCATTTTTCCAGTTTTCCTAGTTCTGCCCTCAAGAAGAGTGGGTACGTGTCACATCTCCTCTGTGGGACAGCCTTGAAATATCTGAAGAGCAATACTGTGTTCTGCCCAAGTGTGCTCTCTACTCATTAGAACATTTCCCTTAGAAAAGCAGATAGCTTAAAAACATTTTCATTTAAGAATCGCAAACAGACATTTTGCTTTGTGAGAAGATCCTATTGGATTCCCATTTAAAGTTTTTTGTTTGTTCGTTTGTTTGAGACAAATTGTATACATATAGAAATATGCCTAGCACACCCAGAGTGAGGTTGAGCATGCTTCCATTGGTGTGGGTGTATCATGTTGTTCTCAGTAGCAGTGCACATTCCTGACTATGGCATCACAGTTAGTACCCATAGTGGAGGCATTTATTTAACCCAAGGTTTACTGCATGCTAGGCAAGTTCTTTAACTTGTGGTTATACTGCCAGCCCTTGCATTAACATCTTTTTTAAAAACTCCATAGGATTTCTCTCTCTCTCTCTCTCTCTCTCTCTCTCTCTCTCTCTCTCTCTGTGTGTGTGTGTGTGTATTTATATGTGCATGTGCATTTATATATGTGTTTGTTTCAAAACACTTTTGACATTTAGTGACTAGATGCAGGGAGCTACAGATTAACCTAAAAATGGATGAATTTCTGTGAGGTTAGAATGATTCAGATGTTTGATTGTGGCTCCTTCTTTCAACCAATAGAAGTTGGTTATAGAGTTTTCCTCTCTCTCTCTCTCTCTCTCTCTCTCTCTCTCTCTCTCTCTCTCTCTCTCTCCCTCTGTGTGTGTGTGTGTGTGTTATCTACATGCTCATGTGGGTGTATTTGCTTATGTGTGCAGGCATGTGGAAGCCTTTGATATTGAGTGTCTTCCTCAACCACTCTTCATCTTATTTTATGAGACAGGGTCTCTTGATAAACCTGGTACTCACTGATTTGGACAGAATGGTCAATGGGCTCCAGGGATCCTCCTGTCTCCACCTCCCCAGTGCTGGTTTTATGTTGGTGTTGGGATCTGAACTGAAGTCCTCATGCTTATACAAGTGTCACTTTACCAATTGAACCATCTTTCCAGCCCTAGAATTTTCTTTGAAATGAAAACCAATCCAGCACAAAGGAGACCAAAGCAGGAAGTCTGAGGTAAGTTTGGGATGCAAAGAGATCTTGTCTCAAAAAATAAAAATGTCTGGATAATTATTGAAGCTGTATAACTGCATAGCATTATTCTGATTTCCATGCCTAATTTTACACAGTTTTGGGGATTGACCACAAGGCTTCATGACCTCATGTATCCTAGACAAACAATTTACTAAGTGAGCAAAATCCCAGTAAATTGTTTTATTTTTAAATGCAAATTTCATAAGGAAAAAATGAACAGAAGCATTTGAGCATGTAGTTGGTATGGTAAAACAGAACTTGGCTGGTGTGTTGACACATGCCTGAAATTCTGGCACTAGGGAGGTGGAAGCAAGAGGATCAGGGGTCCAAAGTCATCTTTGGTTACCTACAGAGGCCATCCTGGATTGTATGAGAACTTGTCTCAAAAGAAACAAAACAAACAACAATAACAGTAACATGAATGGATTGACATAAAACTGCAGCAAGACTTCCACACAACAGGGAAAGGCATCAAGAGTAGTTTAAGAACAAGCACATTTAGCTAAAGGAAGAACCACGCCCAGGGAGTTTATGGAGACAAAGAATTTCCACACATGAGAAGCTCATGGTGCACTAACTTGAAAACTAGTGTTGAAAGCAGTTGTGAGAATAGGGACAATCTGGGCAGAAGCAAGGGTGCAGAGGGTAAATGGGTCTCGACCCAACTGTGGTGTGGTATGTTCCTAATGACCAGAAGTAGTGCAAGCCGTGTGCAAACCACCATGTGAGTTCTAGTCCTGATCTGCTTTACACCACATTTAACAAGAAGGGTCTAGTGATTGTGGGCTTCGATAGGATGGTGTGGTAGCTAGCTCTGAAGATGGCCCCATGACTAACACTTTCTGGCAGTCATGTCTTTATACGGCTTTCTCCCTTTAAACTGTGTGAAGTGACACTGTAACTTCTGAGATTAGCTCATACAAAGCATAACTCTGTCATTGGCATGTATCTTCCAGGAGAAGATAGCCATCAGTCAGCAGTCTTATTCCTTGAGACCAGCATGATGAGAGGTCCAAGCTGGTCAAATGGAGAGGCTCCATGGAGGCAGATGTTCAACCCAACCTCAAGCTGTTCCATTGAGATACCAGATATGTGAAGGAAGGAAGACTGTTCCGGAAGTCTTGCCCTGTGATTTTGTAGCTAATTCCAGCTTCACTTGCATCTGACAGCACACACATGACTGGCCTCATGTGAGAACTGCCCAGCAGAGCTCAGGCAACCCACACAACCATGAAAGAGGAGAATAAGCTCTCATTTTAGACCACTGTGTTTGAAGTGCTTTGTTACACGACAATAGTTGCCCACAGCACATAGCAATGCTGTCTTGCCATAGAAATCCCTAAACACTTTCAGTTTTTGTACCTCACTAGTTATGACTTCCACTTTGAGTGAGGTCAGCTTAGGTGCTCAGCCAGAATTCAAACAGGACTTTGAGGAGAGAGAGAACAGCCCTTTCTTTAACAGAGCTTGCTTTGCTAAGAGCTTCTCTGTTCTGAGCTTTGCGTTTTCTAAAAATGAGTAGAATCATCAGGGGGTATACTCTGTACTGTCTAAAGGAGCTTCAATCCTTTGCTTTCTGAAGTTTCTCTCTAGGAGTTGTTACTTACGCAGGACTTCAGAACAAATCTGGCCCATCTCAGTATCTTTTCAAAGTAGCTTCAGTGACCAAGAAGGATTAATTTGAATCTCGCTAATACTCGGGGGATTTTGATTAGGAAAACTGCACCTAGAATATGTCTCTGGAAGGCCTGAGACAGGCTTGGAGCTCTAAGAATGGGCTCACATTTTCCCTCTGATATATTTTAACCTTTATGACTAAGATCACATCCCTCAAGTTCCTTCAGGCCTGGTGTTAGCTTTATCCCGAATGGATGGATTTAAGGATTTCTAAACCAGAGCACATTTGCTTGCCATGAAATCATTTTGTTGATGCTCCTGCTTCCTTTGCATTTCAGATCTGCAAACTAAAATCTCATGCCGTTCTCTAAGCAAATTATTGAGCAACCATTCATTAATAATCTTTAAAGTAAAGCTGTTCTTAGGTCATATCTTTCACTGAAAGGAGTTATTTGGTCTTAGATGTGTAACTAACCCCCAGTTTCTTTACCCTGCATAGATAACAATAAAAACCTTACTCTTGCATTTGGGGAGGGTATAACAAATTGGTGTACATAATGTTTTGTAGAGTAGTCAGTGTCTAACAGCAACATTAAAGTAGTATTTGCAATTATTTCCAGTAGTCATCCACTGACTCAGAGGATGTAGGTTGTTGCTGTTGTTCTTGTTGTTTGGGATTTTCTGGTTTGTTTTTTTCAAATAGGAATTCTGTCTCTGCCCTAAACCTTTCTGTCAGTCTTCTGCTGGAACGAGACTAATCTCCCTCTCAGGAGGTATGGCTTCCATTTGGACCCACAGGAGGGTTCCATCAGCTGTTAAAAGACATTTTGTGTGTGTGTGTGTGTGTGTGTGTGTGTGTGTGTTTTACTGGAGATTGAACCTAAGATCTTGCACATGGTAGGCAGGTGATCTGTCCCTGAACTTCATGTCAATCCTCCTATCATCTGTTTGTGGGACCTACTGTAATTGAATACTCAAGGTCTTGAGTTGATTTCCAGCAATTTAGTGTTGATAAAGTTTTAAATATATTACCAAAAGAAAAGCCAACCTCCTTTTAGTGATCTAGTTTTAAAACACTAGCAAGTAGCTCCTTACTGTAAGGAAACAGACAGATTAATCCACGGCTCCACTGATGGAAAAGAAAATTATCATTTTTAACACAAAGCACATTAAAACATGCTTCAAAGCCTAATCAGTGGACCAAGTATGCACTTATCACATTTGAATGCCTATTGAATTACATGATATTGATGACAAGTAAAGAGTTTCAGCCCACCAATTCATTTCTCCTCTTATTGTGTGGCCACTTTTTGATACTTATCATTAACACATATTGAGATCAGATACAGTTCTATTATAATACAATTTTGTCATATATCTTTTGAATATTTATTCTCAAACCATGCACTTTTGAAAACATGGTAACTGTATTTTATGAAAAGACGCCACTGGATAAATAAATAGCACAGAGGTTATTCTTTCTCCATCTCTCCCACTCCCATTTCTCATAGTTAAAATGATTTTACTGAGTTAAATAAGTCGATCTGGTTTATTCATTACAGTTGTCAGTTCCTGAAGTAGAAAGAAAATTCTGTTACTCAGAATTGAATCTCTATATGCTTTCTCCAGAGGGTGGAGATGTTTTTAGACTTGTGTGCACTCCTGTGAAACACTGTATTTGACTCAAGATTGTGATCAATTGCTGGAGATGTACAAATTAGAAGGTCTCTAAATAGCAGTGGGGTAATGGACATAAAAAAATCTTAAAATGTTCAGTCCTGAACCAACAGTTGCACTTCCAGCAACATTCACTAACGAGGACCGAAGACATAGATAAATCTTACGTCAACTAACTACTTCCAGTGCCTCCCTTAGTACATGGAATAGAGCAGCTGTCCATAGCACTGGGAACAAAATGACTAAGAGGTGTGCCTTGCCATATCATGCTTAACCTGAAATACCAGAATCCATAAAATTTCTAAGACTAGGCAATAAAAAAGTACATAATGACAGAAATCGTGATAGGCCATGATTCAGATGTTAATATCAACATATAAATGTTAAGATATTGCTTTTAATTCAGAATTACTATTATGAAATGTGTATCTGGAAAATGCTTATTACATTCTTAACTAAAAGATCAAGAATAAAACCACACATGTGTGAGGACAGCACAAATATAGAAAATACATGTGCTTATTCTCATGCCCTATCAGAACCCATTAGGCAGAAAAAAAGAACAAAATACATTTTCTTTTTCTTTCTTTTTTTTTTTTTTGGTCTTTTTGAGACCGGGTCTCCCTGTAGCCCCAGCTGTCCTGGAACTCACTATGTAGACCAGGCTGGCCTTGAACTCACAGAGATCTGCCTGCCCCTGCCTCCTGAGTGCTAGGATTAAAGGCATGCAAATACATTTTCTAAGAAACAGAAAATGTCATTAATACAGCAAAAGCTTATCTCTTTCTTAGTAATCCAAGCTCTTTCTCCAGGAGAAGCCACTTGATCACCTTAATCCTAAATTTCCATCCACATGGCCCAGATGATCTACTCTGAGTGTGATCAAATTATCATGGTATGATAATAGTTAATAGTTGCTGAGTTACTTTCTTTTTTTAAATTTTCAAAACTTTTTAGAAGAAGCATTTCATTACAGCTTTAAGATACTCAATAACAGTTTCCAGAGCAAAGATACATCTCTTTCAAAAGTGGCTGTAAAATTTTTAGGTTCGCTGTTGAATTAATACAGTTATGCAATATTGAACTCAGTATAAGCCCTGTAAGACATAAAATTGAATGAGTTTTTAACCTTTAAAAAAGATCTCCATTTCATTTTAAAATATACTGTTTCTTACAGAAAGACTCATTGTTTTTGCTAATAACACATAGATGTTGGCGCATGCGTCTCTAACCTGTTTGTATCCGATTATTACTAGTCATTATCGGTTGCATTTGGATACTTAGCACCTGTGCATGTCTATAAAGTCATCAGGTAGATTTCAATGGTAACGTTTATCACCTCTTCTAGTTACCCTGAAGCATTTTTTTATGCTTCTTCCTCAAATATAACTCATTCTTATAATTTGTTGATTGTGTGTGTGTGTGTGTGTGTGTGTATGTGTGTGTGTATCACATAGAACATCCCAAACCATCTTATTCAAATATACACCCACTTCCCAGATGGCACCCTCCCACAGCCTCCCTCCCCCTACTAGAGCCCTTATACTCTGTTATCCGTGGTGCTCTTTACTGCGTTGTCGGCACCCCCAGCTGTTCCCCACTACTTGTCCATCTGGTGCATCTAGTCAGCCTATCTAATTGTCTTTGTTTTAGGAAGGTCAGCTGTTCCTCATCTAGCAACAATCAGTTATCAATATTCCTTTAGAGAAGATTGGGGTCTGCTGTCTATTTCCCTAGTTCTATGCTGGGTTACTATCTGGGAGTTCCTTGGGCCACCCTGGCCAATAACTCAAATGAAGGGTATCTCTTATGTGGCATTGTTGCTTGTTATGTAAACTTTAGCTATACATATGGACTCTTAAAAAATTATATTGGCCTCTTTAATCTTTGGTTGTACTTTCCTTTGGGGTGTTTAAGGCCATACAGTTGGCCCAGATCAACCAATTTATTTTTACTCTTTAAGCTGTTTGAGGATCTGTTCCTCAGGGGTCACATGGACTTTGGAGGAGCCCCTGGCTCCTTTCTTTTACCAGTTCTGCCTATGTGAAGATAAGTCAAAGGCCCTACTTGGCCATGGCTGGCTTCGCTTGGAAGCATGGAGGACATGATTCCTCTGTGTTGACCCTCCTCTTTGTAGACTGGACACTGGTTCAAGTCCATCTTGTGGGGTCTCCTTGGCCTCCTTGACCAAGAGGACAGGTGACCCACCACAATTACAGGACATTTTGAGAGATGCTTATTGTCCCCTGGAACTAGTCGACCAAGGAGTGCAAGGAGCAAAAACTGTCCTATATGTCCCTCTGACCAAATTAGCATAGGCCTCAAAGTATGTCTGTTAAACATCCAAGAAGGTTAGTTCCACCAGTCAGGTACTTTTAATTACTGTGTGCCAAGTAGATAAATCTTGGGCAAAGACCAATTTTTCTCAGATAAACCTTGCCTAGATATATATTACTTAATCTGGTATGTATAATTTGTCAGTAGGTTGTTTGACTAATATGGTTCCCTCTGGTTTTTAAAACTAGCTAAGCATTATTTATCTCTCACATTGTCTAACCCCTCCATCATGGTTTCCCCAATTAAGATGCCCCCATAAAATGCTGTTCTAAGCACTTTGTCTCCTTAATGCTCACCATCTTTACCATAAACATTCCCATTCCCATTTATTAAGAGACTAGGTCACTTGCCCAACTACTTTGGACCCAGAGAATATGAGTTCAGACTGCACATCTTTGAATACTGCATGAATCTGTTTCTGCAATCTTCTCTACTCATATCTCAAATTCATTCCCTTCAGCATCTCTTCTTCTCCCACTGAGAAATCCCTCTCAAACCCCTGTCTGGCCTTCCCCTGGCATAGGGGGTGGTGGTGTTTAGAACATTCATATCTTTAGGTCTAATTACTGATCACTTCAATTGCCAATAACATTTCTTATCATGGAATTATTGTCCTAAGGAGGAGGGAGCAGAATTGGGACAGGAAGGTGCACTTGCTTGGTTTCATCCATTCTTGTAGACCTCTGCTTCAGCTGTTGGAACTCCACAAGTTCATTGTTTTAAAAATGCAAAGATTAGTGCTCAAGGCCAAGTAAAGGCCAAGTAAAGTGCTGTTCTAAGTACTTTATCTCCTTAAGGCTCACAGTCTTCATAAACCTCTGCATTTCCATTTTACTAGAGGCTAGGTCACTTGCCCAACCAGTTCAGACCCAGATATCAGACTGCCTGTCTTCCTGCTTCCTGTTCATCATGACTATCACCTGTAGATCCATTGCTCCACAACAGAACATGTCCAAATATACCTAAGCTCAACTTAACATGCCACCTTTATTTTACACTTTTATTGTGGCATTAGGGATTGAACGCAGGGCATTATACATGCTAGACAAGTGCTCCACCTCTAAGCTACACACTACTAACTGTACACTTATCCTTAACCAGATGTATGATCCCCCTCTAATAGATTTCATGTTGAATTATGACCACCAAGCTCTATGGAAGGTAAATTGTTATGTTTTTTTTTCTAGGAAAGGTAGATTTATGCATAATTTGTACTCAAATTTTTCTCAAAATGAAACAAATGATATTTTAAATAAAGTATTTTGTTTAAAATGATGTATTTATTTTCTCAATTTAAAATTTTGGGGAAATTTTATGAATACCGCTTTATTTACATCATTTCTACCCCCTCTCCATACAAGGAATTTCTTTTCATTTAAAATTGTGAGGGGCTGGAGTGATGACTCAGAGGATAAGAGCACTGGCTGCTCTTCCAGAGGACCTGCGTTCAGTTCCTAGCATCCACATGCCACTAACAACTGTCTGTAAGTTCCAGGGGGATCTGGCCTCTGTGGGGATTGCACAACACTGGTATGCTTACATGCGGCCTAAACACTTAAAATAAAAATAAATTAATTAATTAAATTTTGAGCCTGTAAATGGTGGTAAAAGGATCCAATAAATGAGTGATGCATTTAAAAGCCTGGGGTTTATCTCTTTCTTTACAAACCTCTCTGCCACCAGCCTGTACATTAACTGGCACATGCTGAAGAGCTGGTCTCTGCTTATGGGTCATAAATTTCCTACACATGCAACTCATCTGTTGTCACTATAATACAGTCAAAAAATTTACAATGTGAAAAAATGATTTACAACAGAGAATTCACACTGTCTCTTGGAGCCCAAACTATGGCAACAACATCAAAACTGCTACCTTGTAGATAATGGTCTTCCCTAGAGAATGGAAATTCAAACCCAGTTCAAGACTATAAAATTTGGAAGAGACATACATTATTTTATGCATACAAGACAGTCATGTGTTTTTCTTAGGAAAATAATTGGCAAATTAAAATTACTGCTCTGAGTCATTTTGACTGGTCATGCATGAGGCAAATGCAAGTGAATATGTTTCGCTTCATTAAGGAAATGCATATTACTAGAACTCTCGAGAGTACAAAAGGAAAAATCTTTGCTCTCCTTTCCTGTGACTAGATGTTTTGAACAAATCCCTGCCTTTATGTGGGGAAAATATTCATATGAAGTGTTGAAAATATCTCCTCAATTAAATGCCACACATAATCATCAATGATGAGGCCAATAAAATGGTCCATCAGGTATAAATGTTCTGAGGAATTCACTAGGCCAAATGACTGTGCTTTAAATACAGAAGCCAACTATGGGATAATGAGCCAGAGAGCCTTCAAGGAAGGTCATTCAAGAGTGATTTCCATCTGCTACCTTAAAGAAAGCCAGGAGCATTAGCCCGTCACAACAGAAGGGCTGGAGTGGTTGGCTTTGCTTTTCCTCTGAAGGTTTAGTTCCAGCTGTTTTAGAACAGACTCTTCTTTCATTCATCTTTATATACCCCAAGAATCACCTTTAACTAACAACAGAAACAAAAATGTCTAACACTACAGCCTTTTCACTGTCACAGACAGGTTTCCAAGGAGAGCACAGCCATTTGATGGTGGGTTCCTTCCCTGCAGTCATTTTCATGCTTCATGATGTCAGCCTGGTCAAAATGTGAAGTCACTGCTTATCATAATGCATGTGATTCACCTGAAAATGTGTGTCACTCTCCAATCTTGACTCCAAATTTGAGTATAACAACCATTATCTGTGGTGGTTTGGATGGCTTCAAACCTGTGAACACCTGATCAGTTGATGATGCTGTTTGGGGAACGTCATGGAACCTTCAGGAAATGTGACCTTGCTGGAGAAAGTATGCCACTGGAGGTGGTCTTTGAGAGTCCATAACATTGTCCTGTATTCAGTTGGCCCTCTCTGCTTCCCACATGTGATTGCAAATGTGAGCGCTCAGCTTTCTTCTCCAGTTACCTCCTGCCATGCCTCTCCTGCCATGGTGGATGCTTAGCCCTCTGGAACTATAGCCCAATAAACTCTTCTTTATTTAAGTTGCCTTGGTATTTTGGTCATGGTATTTTATCATAACAACAGAAAAATAATATAATGCCTATACTGTTTAAGTGATTTGCAGTTCTGTGATTTATGATTAAAAATAAACAAATATCTGCTGTGGAGCTGAAAATAAGAGCTCACATCACCAGCTAAGTGCCCCAGTGCCCACCCACTCACCAGTCTAAAGATACCAGACCAAATATAAGTGGCTAACCAGGAGGTCTCTTAAAAGTATATGAAGTATATATAGACACTTCAAATGGGAACTAGAAGTAAGTTCCATTACCATTAAGCAGCCAAATCTATTTATGAACTGAACTAAAATGAAAGTGCCTGTAGTAATATTAAGAGAGACACAGATTGTTGCATATTTCCTCATGGGTCCAGACCATGAGAGACTGCAAGGAACCAGGGTTCTGGCCAAGGTGGGAGTGAACGGCACGGAATCAACACACAGACTCCAGGAGTCGGGTGAGAGCAGGCACTAGGTGAGGTGTTGCAGACTCATTTATTGCTGGGAAGTGCAAGCCTTGTATACCTCTCCCCCTTCCCCCAGTGTCCCATAAGTTGGTGTGTCACTTCCTGATAGGTCCCCTCATCCAGGTAGGATCCCTTCATCCAGGCAGATTGTAGGTTGGCTATTTTGTGGAAGCATGGCCTGTGCTCTCAAAGCAGAAGCTGTGTTCTCTTAGTGCAGCCTATGCTTAAGCCTGGCACTTCCTTTCCTACATATCCATCCCTTTTTATTATAGAAAGGTCAGTGGGAGCTGAGGTTCTTTGCCTCGACATAATTGACCATACCTCAGAGGACACCCAGCTTGACAGACTGTGCCTGTCTTAGGTCATCCTGACCATCAGGATCTTACCCGTCATTGACTACCAGCCCTCAAAGGGTGTGACCTCTGGCATGACCTTGTGAGGGAGGAAGAGGGCAAGAAATTAAACAGCCACTTCTCAGATGTCAGCAAGCCAGACCTGCTGGACCTCGGGGTGGGGGGATGTCAAAGTCTGGATCCTCGAGGGTTTTGAGAACCTGATACACCAAGTAATTTACTTGGTTTTGTCTGTGGAAGCATAGAACAAGGCATTTTATGAGCAAGAAAAGAATTAAGACTATGATACCCAAGAGCAAATAAGTAATGATCCATGAAGGGTCAAACAAAGCTTTTAAGTTCAACCAAAGTTTGTCGAGGAACCCAGAGTTTATACCTAATGTCTGAGCCTGTGTATAATTTAGGGAGATGATCTGGTCAGTGAGCAAGGTGGAGTAGTTGAGAAACTTTTGGCTCCAGTGGCCATGGATGTACTATGAGAGTTCCATCCTGGCTCTAGCAAGGTTATCTACTTTGTAAAGTGTGAGACACGGGGCTTTGAACCGTCGGTCACAGGCCATTAGCGTCATCTGTTTGACAATCGCCATCTCTTCCCTGAGGAGGTCTACCTGTTGTTGGATGACAGAAATGGCCTGGAAGAGGAGTTGATTAATAAGAGATTGAGTGTGTAAGGCCACAAAGGTTTTGGATACTACCTCATTGAGTGTTTCCACAGTAGTGGAAGATTGAGTGATAGCAACAGCAGCAGTGGCTGCAGCTCCTAAGGAAAGGATAATGGTAATGACAATTGTCGCAGTAATACCAAAATCTCTCTTGACCTGAGGGAAGGGTTGGAGAGCCATCTATTCCATGAGGGCAATAACATGGAAGTAAGTGGCACTGGGAATGGGAACCCAGATTGCTGAGGATTCACAACGAGAGAGGTGGGGAAAATCTAGCATGCCGAGAGAATGCAGTTAGCGAGGGAGCAGTTAAATGTATCCTCTGGGTTGCTCATGACATTAGCAAGAAGCAGAGCAAATGGAGCACAAACACAAATGGATGAGGAGAATGAAAAAGAGATGTTAACAGAGACTTCATTAGGTGTCCAAGTTGGGTCTGCGACACCCAAGGAACCCGTCTCTGAGTTATCACCCATATATGTACCATTAAAGATGGCTCCACCTAATAAAAAGAAGAGAGGATGCAATTCCAGGCAAGCCTCCAGCCCGCAGAGCTCCCAGGCCCCCCTGACAGTGTCTTTACTCCTGGGGTCAGGGTAGACATAGGAGTAAGGTTTTGTAGAGACAAGGTATCTCCAGGCTGCCAGGGAGGAAGCCTGTGGGCATCCATCATAATCCGAGTCCTGTCTTCCCACAGTTCTAGCAGCCATCTTTTGAATTGGAGGGGGTGGGCCTTCCTTGTAATAAGACCACCTCTAAGGAGGTGGTCAGGGCCTCGATGGGCCCTGTCCTGGGGTCTAGGTCCCTAGGGGCAAGTACCCATTTATGAATATCATCATTGTGGATAGGCATGATAGCATTGCGGGTAGGAGTATTTAGGCTCTCCCATGTCAGTTGTTTGATAAGCATATCATGGATGGGTCCAGACTCCACCCTCCATTCCACCGCCCCAGTTACATGGGTGAGGAAGTCTGTGAAGGACTCCCCTGGCTGCTGAATCAAATTGCAGAAGAATGCCTGTGGGTCATGAGGGAGCAACACTTAAGGGCCTTGAAGGCCAGGTCACTAACTTGTTGGTAGTAAGCATGAAGGCCAACAGTGGACTGGGAAATGGGGTCAATATATTGTTCACGTCCTGTGAGCATATCCAGAGTAATATTAAGGCCATATTGAAGGTTGAGATGTGCCTGATTTTCAGCCTGATCGCCGTAAGCTGAACGCCAGCTCAGGAAGACTGAGGGCTCCAAAACCACCTTTAATAAGTTACACCAATCGTAATGGGTCTGTAACTGTATGGCCCATTGGCAGAGAACTTGCTCAAAATATAGGGAATCGGGCCCTGATTCATTGGTGGCTTTGTGGATGAGTGCAAGGTCTGTGAGAGTGGTGGGCACCCATGGCTGTTGTGCAGCATTTGGGCCGACATTAATCGGAAAGGTGGACAATGGCCGGCAAGGGGCAGCAAGGTGTGGGCAGGCCATGGGGGAGTATAATGAGCAGGAGGTGCATCAGAGCAGGCAGAACATAGTTCCTTCCAGGGGTACAGGGGTGGTGGTGTCTCCGATTGTTGTGGCTTTGAAATCAGGGTCTGAGGTAGAGGCAAGGGGGCCCCTTTCTCATCTGGATTGACCTCAGGGCTGGTTCCCATATCAAGGTCAGCAGGGGTTGAAGTAATGGCAAGGTCTACACTGGCCTGATCCTGATAATGCTTATTGTGGGCTGAAATGACTTCTTCACGGAAGGAAGACTTAAGGCTGGCAATGATGGCTCAAAGGATCAGAACAAATGAGGCAGGGGGAATGACTCCTGATCCTACCTCCCTTTTATAGGCCAAGAAAAGGATCCACATCCAGAGGTCAGGATCCCACATATTCTCGGGAGAGACCCAAGGGGCCAAGTTAGTGGCTTCATCCCAGAAATTTTCAATATCTTTTGGTTTAACTTTCAGCCCCTGAGTACTAAGGAGTGATTTTAGTGCTGCTGTTTGTGGCTCCTTGCACTGTGGTGGTAAGTTGCCCATCATGGGAAGGTCCCGTGAAGGGAAACTCGCCACAAAAGTAAAAGACAAGGGTGACTACCAAGAAGGCACAAATGAAGCAAACAAGGACCGTGAGCCACACGGACGTAAACCGCCCCGACATGAAAAGGTGTATTGGATCCAAATGTCTTGTGCTTAGTGAGGGACTTCTGGAGGCCATGACACCTCCAGCCATATGCTCACACAGTGTCTCTGGGACAGGCAACAGGATGACCCGATGCCTGATCTCTGACTTCGGGGTGGATCAGTCCTTATGTGAACTCACTGGGATGAGCTGAGAAGGGAAAGGTGCCAACGTGGGCTTCAGGACTATGCAGCAGAGTGTGCCTTCCTGATTTAACAACAAATATGACAAACAGGGTAGAGAGGACAGAGGAGGGGGCCGCTTGCTCACCCTCAAGCAGCCAAACAGACAGACAAAACCTGAGGCCTACTCACTGAATGAACCGAAGTTGGGGGCGTCACCAATGCTGGGGGGCCAGGAACCTTGTTCGGGCCTCAGCTGTTGCAGATTTCCTCATGGGTCCAGCCCACGAGGGACTGCAAGGAACAAGGGTTCTGGCCGAGGTGGGGGTGAGTGGCGTGGAATCAACACACAGACTCTGGGAGTAGGGTGAGAGCAGGCACTAAGCGAGGTGCTGCAGACTCGTTTATTGCTGGGAAGTGCAAGCCTTATATACCTCTCCGCTTGCCCCCAGTGTCCCATAAGTTGGTGCGTCGCTTCCTGATAGGTCCCCTCATCCAGGCAGGATCCCCTCATCTGGGCAGATTGTAGGTTGGCTCTTTTGCGGAAGCACGGGCTGTGCTCTCAAAGTGGAAGCTGTGTTCTCTTAGTGCAGCCTATGCTTAAGCCTGGCACTTCCTCTCCTACAATGGATCATTAAGGTTCATAGGAATGCTTAGGGAATGAACATAGGGAACTTGAAAACCATTCCTAAGAAACCACATGGTCTCTGATGTAACCTAATTCTAACCTATCTTTGAACTTTATCTAACTTCTGTACTGAATCTGAAGAATCTTGAACTCTGAAATTATGAGCCATAACCATTACATAGATCTAAGAGACTATAATCAGGCATAGTAGAAGTTTAAGTATGGCAAGGAGTGTTATTGTAATTTGCCTAAAAGTGTTGGTTAAGCATTCACTGATGCTCTTTTGTTCACTGTCTCCCTTTTCTACTAGAGAGAAACAAGGGAGAATCATAGGCGTAATTTGCAGCTAACACACAGATACCCCAACAATCAGTTTTATGTTTAGTGACTCAACATTCTTCCATGTGAAACTTGTAGATTTACAATGTGACAGCATCTCTTCTACTGCTAAGATGAGATGAGTAGAACAGAGAGGTTGACAAGCAGAAAGAGAAGGCCTTCTGGGAAGAAGTGAGCAGAGAACACAAACACTCTGAGTTAGGGGAAGTGAGAGAAATAAAGACATGGTTGCTCATCTAGCCTAGACCTTTGGGGAGAGAATCATTGCATTTTCTGTCCATTATATCCTGCAAAGGAAAGCATCAGAGACCCGGCATGAGAGACACTACCACCTCCTTTGAATCCAAGAGATGTGTGACAGGATCTTGAAACTTAGCATGGTATCATTGGCAAGTCTAATATAATACATAACTTGTTCAGATAGTATAACAAATTTAATAAAACATAAGACAGTTAAATTTTAAATGACATTTGCAAAAATTCTCTTTTGCTTATTACAAAGGAAGAACAGCATGGTGAGAATAGACAGCATGTGAGTTATGAGGTAGGATTATTGTATATAAACTATGAGGTGTCATGCTTTAAGAAGAGGCAAGTGTTTCTGTTCACAAATAAGATAGAAATGTTATCAAAATTTAACATTATTCTGGATGTGCTAGTCAAAGAAGTTATCATGAAAATTATGCTAAGTATATGTGCTGGAAAGAAGTGTGCAACATTAATATAATTTTCCCTACTATAAATAGGGAAATATACTTGGAGCATTTCAACCAAAATACACTTAGAAGCAATTAGAGAATGCAGTAAGATAGTTGATTAATATAGCCATTAAATGTAGCAAAATTAAAGTTCTCCCTATCTAAAAGATTAGAAGCTTGAAAACAAATGAGAGAAATAGGCAATTTAAATGATACACATAAAAAGTAAAATATCTAGAAATAAACTTAGTAAAACATGGGATCCATATTTAAAGTTTTATGGCTCTATTAAAATGTTTTAAATTAAACTAAGTAGTTTGATTCCTTATATTTTAGTTTTCTCCTTCTTGACATCCCACCAAAGGGGAATTTAATAATAATATAGACATGCGGATGTGCCATCCATATAGCAGGATGCTGTCCAGGTGGGCTGTCAGAAACTCTGGGCCATCACACAAAGGGACCTGATATTACAGGGGACAGAGAGTCATGGAGTGGGGGATATAAGTTGGCTAGATATCTCCATGGAGGTTGTTAGGTTTCCTGGACATCCCCATCATCCTGGGCTCCATGGGCTAGATTTTCTCCACTTTACATCTCCCTTCCCCAGCCACTCTCTACTTACCTCTGTTCTCCAGTCCTTAGAGACAGATCCCTATGGGCAGCTCTTCTGCATTTTGCCCTCTGGAACCCAATTCATTCAGTCGGTAGAGGCAGCCTCAAAAGACTGAAGGTGAGAGCAAAGAAAGGCTGGAATATTTATTCCCTTCTCTCCCTGTGACTTCTTCACTGTTTGATGCCACCCCCTACAGCCCTTGTTCCTCCATGGATCCTGTTCTCAACAGGCTCCTGTTGTTTCAGGCACTTGGTAGTGATGGTAGTGATAGCTTTCCACTGTGGTAGCCCCAGTGACTTCATCCTCCTTGGATGGTTGCCTTGGCCCTGCCCTGACATTACAATCTCCTCAACAAAGACATCAAGTGTGGTTTATGGTTTTATTGGGTCCCTGGCTGATTGAGCTCAGGAAAGAGTACTGCCCACCTACTCACCCCTACCCCCAGAAGCCTAGAGCATTGTGGACTGGGAAATCAAGCTGCAGTTTATTTTAGTCACACCTTCTTAACTGTGACAAATCACGTGATAAAGAAAGAGATTATTTATTTTGGCACATGGTTTCAGTCTTCAGTCCATAGTCTTTAGCTCTGTTGTTTCTTGACCCATGGAGACATAGAACACCTTGGGCAACAGCCACTCACCTCATGATGCCTTAGAAGGATAAACAAGTGGAAAGAGTTGGGGGGCCAAGATATATAGCTCCCAAGGATATGACCCCAATGATCTACATCCCCCAATCAGAGCCTACTTTCCACAATATTACCATCTCCCAATAGTCTGTTCAAAATTTGAATCCATTGGATTCATTCACTTATGAAGGCAAGCCCCTCATGAGCCAATCACTTCCCCAAAGCCTAGTCCCCAGTACAGGACCTCCAGGATATATTTCTTAACTCAAGCCACAGCACACACACCAGCACTGACATGATCCAATTAGAGGCAAAGATCAGAAACCCACTGAGTGAAGTCAACCATGCAAAGGTGGCACTGGTGCAGTTACATGTACATATGTAGGGCACACATTCAAATTTATTTATGATGTATGTGGTATAGGTGTGATTTTTTTTAGTAAAATGCTAGTAATCTTCGGGGGAAAGCTAGCAGAGCATGGACTAAGACTTTGATCTTTCTTTTATAACTTTTGGTATATTCAGTCAGTTTGTTGTTTAGAATACAGCCCTTAAAGGCAGACTTTCTGCTTTTCATCCTATTAAGAATAGTGCGACTTGCACACGTCTCAATTTTCTTATTCATAAAACAGCAGCAATAACCTTCATAGCACTGTCTTGAGAATCATATGAATAAATACATGGAGAGTGCTTAGAATAGTGCCTGGCACATAAGAATTTCATGAATGTTATGGTTATTATAACTAAGAATTCACAAATACTTAAAATCCACAGGTCTTATCTAATGGAGAGAACTCAAGTTATAAATTTTATGATTTGGGGGTAGGATATTTAGATAAAGTGTTCTATTTAGAGGAAAAGACACATCTTATTTCCATAATATAGCACATAGATTAATTTTTCCATATAAACCAATGGTTATCTATTAAAACATAGGAAGTGTGTCAAAGACTTCTCAACATAAAGCCGAAATGGATTTTAGTTTGGGGCAGGGGAAGGCAGAGAGATTTCTTGAGTGTTCTGGTCCAATATCTGTAGATCTGTCTCGAAGTCCCCTTTCTGCTCCCTAAAAGCTGCTGCTTTAGATAAATCCTTAAACTTCTCTGCTACAGATTTATTTGAGAGTTTTGAAGCAGATGGTATCTTGGTTCCTACCTAGCTCAGTAAAGACTAAGCACTCACTCCAGAGACATAGGTGTGAGTGCATCTGAGTAGAGAGGTGAAAGATGACATCACTTCATCACTTTTGTCTAACCTTTTCCTTGCCCATAAAATTATTTTATAAATATCCACAAAACACATTGAATCATTTTATTTGCCAAAGATGGGCACCAAAATACAGAGAAAATAAAAGGCCCTCTGCAAAGACCACCTAGTCAAGATTCTGTTCCAATGCTTACCTGAGGCCTGAAAATTAACACCCCTTCATGGAAGTCCAGGAAAGGCAGAGAGAATGTTCATTCTTTGGATCTATCTTCAGGTTGCACAACTGTTTGGTATCTCAGGAGAAATTAGTGGCAATACATTCTGCTAATTCACTGTATTTCCTGGGAGTCTGATAAAGTAGCTTCACCTGACCTAAATCTTATTTTTCTATCCTCTCAGACTCTCCTCTTTCTCTTTTGTCTTCTTGGGTAGCATTAGCCATATGAATAATTAGTAATTAGCAACATACAATTTGCTAGGTGCTAATGATGGTGGATTGATTTGGAACAAAAATCCACTGCTTTATTTTTGAAGCATTTTAACTTTATGGTTAGATATTGAAATTGTGAGCTATAAATTATAAAAAGCAGGTGTAAGGCCTAAGGAACAGAGCAGTTGGACAATATATACGGAACTAAGATTAATGCACTCTGCCCCATAAAATACCCCTCTTTTCTAATATTTGTCTTTGTTTACCACTGTGGAGATGAACCTTCTCATATGTAATTTTGCATTACTAGGCCTATAATTAAATTACCCATGAGATGGAAAAAGCACTAAGAATTTAAATCTGCGGGTAACATGAAAGAACCATCTCATTTCGATGATTTTGCAACCTTTCCTTGAGTAAAACGGAATTGTTCTCCTAACGGACACCTCTAGTTCCAGTGCAGTCCCACTCCAGGCCTTCTTTGGCCATGATGGGACCCTCAACAGAGAGAAACATATATGGGGAGACCATGGGAGCCTGGACATGCTGGAGAGAGGAGAAGCAGAGCATGGACATCCCCACATTAGCATTTTGGGATGACTTAAAAATTGGGCCCACGAAGTGATTTATAATGTGCTCCATGTCTCCATTCCTGAAAGAAGCAGGTCAAGGGGACCCCTGACCAGGATACAAGGCAAGTGGGCTATTTTCCAAGGTGGAGAAGCACTACAAGAGAATAAGGCAGAAAGCGCTGCTCTTGCCATGTTCCAATATCACGCTTTATTCGTGTTTCCAACTCCTGCCTGGCACCCTCTAAACTAATCAAAATGGATGGATAAATGACCAATTTAAAAGTTCTGAAAGATGAATAAGATTACAGTTACAATACCATTTAACTCTAATCCTACAGGCTCAGAAGCCATGTTTATTTTCATACAAGTTGCATGCATGAAGGAGCTTTGGTGATAATGACAGTATTCCCACTCTCACCTTGCCTATCTCATGGGATCCTCATGAAGACAAAAGAAGCACTTCAGCAGAAGACCTGCCATGCTTATGGCATGGAGATCAGAGCAGCAAAGAGCACATGGTCTGATTAAGTAGGTGCTTATGGAAGAAGATGACCAAGACTTCGTAAGGAGGATAATGACTTACAAGCTATAAAAGATAATATAAAGGTGATTATACATGAGAACAAACATGGCTTTCAAAGTTCATTCTGATTTGTGTATGAATGTGTTTCTGTGTATGTGCTCATATGCATAAGTACATGTGTGCATGTAGGTACATGTGTGTGGCGACCAGAGGTCAACCTTGGGTGTTGTTCCTCAGGAATTGTCCATCTTGTTTGAGACAAGGCTCCAACTGGGACCTGGGGCTCACTGATTAGAGTAAGATGACTGGTCAGTTACACCAGCCTCTACTTCCCCAGCTCTGGAATTACAAGTGGCACACTCCTGACTTTTACGTGGATACTGGAGCTCAAATTCAGGACCGTGTGCTTGTTCAGCAAGCATGCTACTGACCGAGCTATCTCTCCAGCCCCCCATTCTTCATGTTTTTATTTTCACAAGTGATGCTCAAAATTTGGGGTCCAATATGTGACATAGTAATGCATTCGCAGAGTTCTATTTTTAGCTTTCATAACCTTGGTTCTAACACATCAAGTGTTCCATATTTAGATACTAAACCTACAGATTTCCCTCTGCCTTTCTCTGCACGTCTTTCTCATCTTTTTTAATGTCTTGCCTTTATTTAGCTCAATTTTGTGACTATCTCATTTTCTTGATACTTAGCTAAGCTCTTTGTATGTGTGTGTGTGTGTGTGTGTGTGTGTGTGTGTGTGCGTGCGTGCTTGTGCGTGTGTCTGTGTCTGTGTGTGTCTGGGTAGAAATGGGTCTTGGTTGAAAATGTTGGAACATTTGAAATTTCCTGATAGAATCCTTAAACTGTGGAACTAAACTCAAAGAGTTATCATATCTCCTTGGTAACTTGACTCTTGCTCTAGCTGAGACTTGGGCATAGGTGGGCTAAAACAGATCAACGTCACAGGTTAAGGGCAGAGGCTGCCAGAATATTGTGAACATGATGAGCCTATTGAGGAAATGAAGTTCCCAGTTTGGGAGAGCAGCACGAGTGGCATCCAAGACGCATGAGAAATAGCAGAGTTGAGGAATTCCTATGAGGTTCTGCAGCCTGGGAGCAGATGCTGATTCCAGTGTGAAGTCAGTGTCTAACAAGGAGCCAAAGGTCAGGACTGTCTGTACATGGGAAGCCTGAGCATTGAGATCAGGGTCTAACTACAGTGATTCATTGCAGATGGCCAACCTTTCTACTCTAGGTTGGGGCATCCAAGCAGATGGGATATATCAGACATTACAAAATGGAAGGCATCTCTTATATCAAAGTTACAAGGGATCCGTCGATCAGACACATCTCAAAGGCTTAGAAGCAGTAGCCAGCACCTACACAATGCCCTCAGTGTGCCAAGCATGCCTCAAGTGACTACAGTCAGCATATTCCATCTTCACCATGACCTTGAATGTGGAGAATATCCCTCTCCCCATTATAGATGAGGGAATTGAAGCCTAAGGAGATTAAGCCATTTCTCTAAGCTCATTCAGCAGTGAAGGGTAAGGTTCAGGAACTGAACCAAGAAAGTCTCTAAAGCTTGAGAGCCCTGAGTATGTGCTTTTTCCTCAGAATTTTAGCTATCCAAAGCAAAAAAATAATTTCCGAAATAAGAAACATCCTAGTACCCATAACTATTAAGAAAATGAAGCCTTCCCCTCTACACCAGCATAATATCCATTTTCTTTGCTCCCTTTGGAACTGTGTGCTTTCTTTTTTAATATATTTTATTATTTTTATTTTATGTGCCTGCATGTATGTGAGTGCACCTGTGTCATGCAATGCCACAGAGGTCAGAAGAGGGCATTGGATTCCCCGGGAACTGGAGTTAAGGGCGATTCGTAGCTGCCATGTGGGTGCTGGGAAGCAAACCTCGGTTCTCTGCAAGAGCAGTCAGTGCTCTTAACCACGGAGCCATCTCTCCAGCCCCGTGGACCTGCATGATTTCTTAAGATTTATTTTATTTTATTTTTATGAATAATTGAATTTTTGCAAATTTCATATATTTTGATCATCTTTAGGCCCCCTTTCTTACTTGTACAATTCTTATAGTCCCCCCACAGGATATCATATACTCTGTCACATGTATTAAGGCTGATGGAACACCCCAAGCTTGCAAGGAACCAAGGAATAACTGTCCTCTGATAAGTGGAAAGAGCAAGAGCTGGAGGGTTTAATACAGTTCTTCTTAGAACTCGGCTTGGTACTAAATATGCAAGTTTTGGATGAAAGAAACTTAAAATTCCTATGGAATTAAAAAGAATTAGCACATAACTTTCAATTTATAACATTTTTCATTCTTTAAAGTCACCTACTTGCAAAGGCAATTCCAATTTCTAAATGAAAATAAATATCTGAACTTTTATTCCACAAGGTACAACAATTAGTTCCAAGGGTAACTTTAATTTTGTAGATAACAAAAACAAAAACTGGAATGTGCGTTTTGAGCACTACTACTACTAGATCCTACTACTCAGAGATTCTTTCATTCCCCATACTGATCTGGAGAGATGGGTTAGCCATTAAAGGCTCAGGCTCACAACCTAAACATCATCCCCAATTTGAGTGTCTGTCAGATTCCTTTCTCATTTCAAAACAGATTGCTCACCTGTACTCTAGACTATCTGATTTAGTAGATCAGTCACGGGTCTGGGCATTTACACATTTAGAGGTTTTAAAATTTGAAAGATGAGCTTGTTAGACACGTATGCTGGTAATAGCACTTAAAAGGCAGGGTCGGTGGCACTGTAAACTCAGTCAAGTACACACGCCAGGAGAGGACCGAGATCCTAGAGAAAACCCTATCACTTTCATAACTCTAGACAAATGAAATTTCTTACTGTATGCTAAATATCAATTCTTATATTTACAGAAAAGCATACCATTCACCACTCATCAAAGAAGTTTCTTTTTGAAACAGAAAGAGGCTACTGCAGAACTGCACAACTGGTCAGACATGGAGAATATACATCTGAGAGAGATGCCCAGTACTAGGTCACACACCTGCAGTTGAACCTCTACGACTAAGGCCCATGGAACAAAGCAGAACAAAAGGTAAAGAGAAAACTAATGCATCCCTCAACTCTCACCAATAAAACTTCCTTGCAGCAGAGTACCATGTACACAGAGGGCCACAACTACCCAAATTTGAAAGACTAAGAGACTACAGAGTGTGTATCCCTGCATAGGACTTTTATATGGAACCTCACCCACCCACAGCTCAGGGACCATTGTGGAAGAGGGTGTGGAAAGATTGCAAGAGCCAGGGCTGGTTCATGAACACAGGGAAGCAGAGGCATTCAGGCCACTGGAAGCTTGCACATGTGAACTTGTGGTAACCGTGGCATTGAACACAGGACCCATGCCAACTCAACTGAACAAAGGCCCAGAGGGGAGGAGAGAGATGGGTGGCAGGGCGTTGCTAGACTGAGAACTCCTGGAGGCTAGTTGCTACTGGGTGGGGTAGAGTATGTCTTGCACACGGTCTCCTGATGGACTGACTGAGCTCCAGTGAACAAATTGGCACTGAAGGGCATCTGCGTGCTTGACTGGATAGGACTTACCATGTTTGTCTGAGTGCATGGGGTCCTGTGGGGGGATGGGGGAGGTATGCATGGGGGAGAGGGTCTGGGTTTGACTGAGAACTGTTTTATGAGAATACAGAAGCTCAATAAAAAATTAAAAATAAAGATTTTTTTAAAAATGAGGCAGGAGAGTCAATAAGGCCAGGCTGAACTACATAGTAAGACAGTCTAAAACAAAGCATGAATGGGGCATGGAGAGATGGCTCAGTTGTTAGGAGCCCTGGCTGCTCTTGCAAGCGACTCAGATTCAGTTCTCAGTACCCACATGGCAGCTAACAATTGTCTGTAATTCCAGTTCTAGGGGATCTGACACCCTTTCCTGACCTTTATGGGGATTGTATGACATGGATGCACCATACATGGAGGCAAAACATTCATACACATAAAATAAATTTTAAAACATGAATGAATGAATGCTTTAAAAGGTAAAGAAAGCTGAATCAGTTAGACATGTGCATAACTTGAACCTATATTTTGTCCTGTAACTGTGGGTTTATTTTCACTTTTCATCATCGTGGCATTGGCTCTTTTTTTAAATAAAAATCCAGACAAATTGTGAACAGTTTGGGAGAAATCATAGAAAATGATGGCAGGCCTGATGGTCCTGTCCAATTTGGGGTAGTAGTGGCATTTAAGTTAATCCAGAAGCATGGATCCTGAAACTGGCTTTGAATCACCCCAGAAGGCAGGATGCCTCTGTGCAGAGCGTTTTCACAGCTTTTAGACTACTGCAAAATGGTAACCAACCCTAGACGCAGGGTAAGACCAGTCAAAGTGAGATTGTATTTTAACTTTCTAGAGTTATTTTGTGTAGAAATAAAATAAAGGTGATTGCTGTATAAGAGGAATACAAGTGCATAGGGATCACTCAGATGACATGGACTCTACCTCAGAACAATACATCTCCAGTGACCCTGGGATTTCCTTACTCTAAACCCTTTTTGTAACCCCAATGGCCATGCTCTAGTGCTGATGAATAGCATCTGTCAATTTTAGTCAGTTTCCCAACTTTTCCCATCGGCTATTGTGTGTCTCAACCACTGCTACATCCTGCTAAGTCATAAACCCTCCATTTGTGGCTCTGTCTTACCTGATTATCTCATACAAGGTTACATCAAAACCAAGGAATTTTCTGTGCTTGATTACATTGGTCCACCAGACATGTTTCGCATAAAGATGCCTTGTAGCATCACTCTGGATTATTTAAGCTTTTTTCTTGTCACCAGCCTGTTCTTTCCAAACATGTAATGCCCAAAACAACAAAGCTGATTGAATTAGTTTGAAGTTAGCCCATTTACCTGAGCTTTACAGTAAAGAACAGATTTGTTAACAAGTCCTTTTTAACAAAAAGATTTATGCTTAAAGCAAACTCCATTTTAAATCACAAAAAGCTGGATTATATTTTAGTGTAGAGGCTGCACTTCACTGAGCACGCACGACTAGATTTCAGGAGCCACAGTGTCCTAATACACATTATTTCTCCACTGAGTGAAGAAGAGAGCCCTTAGCAAAGCTGCAAATTCAAGAAAGGTTGCTTAAATATTACCCCCCTTCTTTATAACTTATCTTCACCTGATTGTGTAACTATGTGCATCACTGCAGTTCTTTATAAAATTTAGCTGATTTTCCTAAAACAAGGATCTCTAGATAGGCTGACTAGATTCAGCAGATGGACAAGCACTGGGGAATGGCTGTGGGCGCCAACAACACAGTGGGCAGTAACAGGGATGACAGAGTATATGGGCTCCAGTGGTGGTGGGGAGGAGGCTATGGGAGGGTGCCATTTGGGAAGTGGGCATATAGATGAATTAGATTGCTTAGGATGTTCTATATGATATGCACACACAAAAAATCAATGAATAAAAAATGAGTTATATTTGAGGAGGAAGCAAAAAAAATTTACTTCATGTTAATTAGTAGAGGTGATAAACATTACCATTGAAATCTACCTGATAACTTTATATCCATACTCAGGTGCCAAGGATCCAAGTGTAACCGACTGTGACTAGTAATAATCAGATACATAGAGATTAGAGACGCATGTGCAAATATCTAAGTGTTAGTAGCATTTAAGTGAGACTTTCTGTCAGGCATGGTGGCACACGCCTTTAATCCCAGCACTCAGGAGGCAGAGGCAGGTGGATCTCTGTGAGTTCAAGGCCAGCCTGGTCTACATAGTGAGTTCCAGGACAGCTGGAGTTACAGGGAGACCCTGTTTCAAAAAGACCAAAAAAAAGATGAGATGTGATGACTCAATTTTATGTCTTATAGGATTTATACTGAGTTCAATATTGTATAACTGTATTAATTCAACTGTGAACCTAAAAATTTACAGCCACTTTTGAAAGAGATGTATCTTTGCTCTGGAAATTGTTATTGAATATGTTAAAGCTGTAATGAAATGCTTCTTCTAATCATGTGGTTATTAAATAAAGAAAAAATTTTAAAAATTTAAAAAGATTTGACATTAAAAAGCAAAAAAAGAGAAATGCACAATATACTGTGATGTTAGTCATTGTTAGAGAAAGACGGGTTCCTAACTCAGCCTATAAACCCCTTACTTTTCTGAGGTCCTGCATGTCATCTCTTTATCTCCAAATATGGCTATCCCTGATCATGGTTCTGAACGACAATTCTACAGGACCATCTATTTTATGTAGAATCATGTGAATTTAAAGTCTTATAGTGCGGTATCTGCCGACCCTGACAAAGACTGCTTTACTATAATATGCTTATTGTTTTGCTTATTGCTTTGCACATGCTTTTTCAGAGCATCCTCACAAAATCCTTAGAAACTTTACTCTCTAATGAGGAAACTGAGGTCCAATGTCACATGGCCATTAATGGCAGGTCAATGTGAAGAAGCCCATGGTGCCTCCCCAAGATGGGAACCTATTTCTTCCTTCTTTGTAGAAGGGTCTACATTTGATGGCCCAGGAGGATAAGAATGGCTGCCGTAGTAGACCTTTTAGTCTTTTGCTGACTGTGAAAGACACTATTTTGCACAGTGATATAAAAAGCAGGCAGAAGGTGATGCTAATGACACCGCAGGCTCCTTGGTGTCTCTGCATTTCCAGGTGCTGAGCGGGGAAAATCTTTCTGTCCCTAATTACTTTTGACAGTCTTGGAAATGAAGTCAGGTCAAAGGTACAGTCAGAACTCTCAGTCAAAATATTCAGACTGCAGCCGAATTTATTACAAAGGACAGAGGAGGACTTGTAACTCAGTCATGGCTAAAAAGTATACCTGGAGGCAAAGCTGAAAATATACGTAACTGGAACTACAGTGATGATTATTATGGAGATGTAAGGTACAGTCCTATAGAACCAGATAAATACCCAAGTCAGAACTTAACTCATAGCTTCTATTTGCCCTCTGAGAAGTTAAAGCCATGTTCTAGACAATCTACAGAGGTGACGGAAAACTGGAGAATGGAGAGAATGAAACAGAGTATTGTACTTCAACTTAAAAGTTTGATCATGCCTCTCAGGGCAAGACTATGACACTATAAACAATCTTTCCTCTGGGCTTCATGTGTTTCTTTGGCTGTTTTCCTGGTTGACAAACCCCATTGCTATATTCTACCTGTGGGGATTCTGCCATCCTCAGTGGTCCACATAAGTTTTGCTTCTTCAAATATCTTTTTCTGCCTACCCTGTGCAGCATGAATTTGTCACTCAATAGCCACTTGTTATACATGGTCACATGATCATGGCCACGTCATTCTCTTCAGTAACAATTTAAGTTCCAAATCACATTTAACTTTCAGAATGTAGTAGTCTTATTTCTTTGTCTTGTTTTGGAAACTGTTTAATTGAGCAACTTTGACCTTCAGTACAATTAGGCAGAGAATGGAGTTATTAGCTCTTGGTAGGAAAGGCAGTGGGTCTGCTGCCTAGACATACAAGGTAGTAGGGAAGGGAGGACAGCCAGAGAGGTTGGGTAGAGGTGGGGTATACAGTAAGCTATTTATACTGGTTACAGAGCTCAGCTCTGTTAGATCTAGAAACACCAGGAAATGAAAAATGGGGCCTGTGTTACATGTTTGGAAACAAATGATGAACAGATGAACTTTGTTGCTCACTCTGAAAGTTAAAGATGACAAAGACCCTAGGAAAATGAGGCTTAATGATATCAAAAAAGAACGCATGCCTAGGAGTCAGGAAGCTGTTGTCAGACCCGTGTTCTGTCCCTTCCTACTTGAGTCAGGTCATGCCAGTTTCTTCTGCCCTCTCTGGTTTCCTCATTCATAAAAGAATTGTAAGGGAACTTTCCCGTAAGCTCTTCTGGGAAGAGAAAATGAAATTATACATGTAAGAGCCCTCTAGCATGGTCTTTAACACCTGAACTGTTACTCTAACTCGCCTTCCTTCTAAGGGTAACAACAAGATGACTGTTGAAATTATAGCCTTGGAATAGGGCAAGTGAGAAGACGAAGATTTTTGAGAACCAAGGGCAGCCTAACTGAATCTTGGAGCTCTAACTCGGTAATGATGAGAATCAGGAAGCTAACAAAGCAAAGGCAAGCAAGTGCTAAGTGCTAAGTGCTAAGTCTGCATCAACTGTTCCCCTAGAAGTTTGCTGGATTTTAACCAAGTGTTCTGGTTTGGTTACTATTGTGATAAACCCCATAACCAAAAGCAACTTGTGGAGAAAAGCATCAGGTTACAGTCCTTCATTGAGGGAAGCCAATGCAGGAACTCAAGGCAGAAATCTGGAGGTAGAAACTGAAACAAAGATCATGGAGGAATGCTGTTTACTGGCTTTCTCAGTTACCATCCTTATACAGGCCAGGCCCACCTACCCAGGGATGGCACCACCTATAGTTGGCTGGGGCTCTTACATCAATTACCAATCAGGAAAATGGGGCACAGATATGCCCACAGCCCAGTCTGATGAAAGCAATTACCTAATTGAGATTCTCCCCCCATGTATATCTAGGTTTGTGTTAAATTGAAAACAAAAACTAACTGTAACACCAAGGATGGTAAATAAGGCCTCTCTTACTGCATTAACCCCAATAACTCAAAATACTTGGAGATGAAACATCTGAGGTCTGAAAATTTTGAAATAATATCCCTTCCTGTTCTATTCTATATTATATAGATGGTCTTGTCACATGACCCAGGATGACCTTGAACTAGTGATCCTCATCCCACCTTGCTACCTCCTGAACAGAGCTGGGATTATAGGCACGCACTGCTATACCTAGCTATCGCTATTTTAAACCAGAATGTAAAATAGAGCAACTAGTTAGATGCTAAGCAGCATGGAATATGTGTGGAAAACTTTTAGAAATAGTTTTCTGAAGGAAATAACTTGTCAGGTATAGGATAGCTTCATTAGAAACCAGCAGTAGACTTCGATGAGAAAAGATGCAGTTGATGCAGACAGGCTGGTTTCTCTTGCAGCTCACTGGCTGACATTCACCGACTTGGCACCTGGTTTCAGATTAGTATCCCTGCTAAGATATAGAATAGATTTGGACCACTAATTATGCTGCACCTAATAGCTCAAGATGGCTTTTAAGTGTGGAAGCAAAACAAAGTGAAAATAATACTACCCAGTTCCAAGAAACTTAAATGCTGAGGCCTAGAGACAGTGTGGGAAACACAGTTCAAATCTGAGAAAATATCACATAAAACTTACTTTTTAAGTTTGCATAGAGTTTGCATTCTAAATATGGACCCTGAGTATCTCAAGAATATCCTACAGAATCCAATAGACCTGTGTTCAAAAAAAGGTTTTAGCTAGCTGACAATATGTGTAACAATTTTGGGCAACTTGATGCATTATACCAGGACCACACTTATCCTTTCTAAGTCTATATCTATATGGGAATTTTTAAAATGATGTTATTTAGTTAATGGATGAATAACAGATGAAAAGCAAATACATAAATGAAGACACTGGAACTCTGGAGATGAGCCCATCCCAATGCCTTTTATAATTCATGGCACCTTTACCTTACCCTTTTGATTTCTTTAGGCTCTGATTGAGCACTCTAAGGACACTGTGTCTGACAATTAAGTGTTGAAAATGGCTGAGCGTGACTTCTGTCCACAGTGAGTGGCAAAAGGGACAATAGAAATGCTCATCTCTCTCCCTGGAAACTCTGAATTGGCTTCCCTTCCCTGCCTGGCTATCTCCTGTCCTGCTAGCTCAAGCCTGCTGGAGTCTCCTGAACTGTCATTTTGATGTACAAAATCCATCTCACCCCAGAGCAACACATTTGTATCTATACTTTACTTCATTCCCAATAATGAATTCTTGCTTTATTCTAACACTAGCCTGCTGTGTGACTCCAGGCAGAACATGTCATGAATCTTTGTCTCGTGAAGATAAACGTGGCTATCTCAGTGCTATAGAGCTAGAAGATGCAATCCTTCAACCATCACTACAAACATATCATTTCCACTGTTCCTTCAGAGACTGGCTAGTATGCCTGCCAGACTGAAATTGTAACATTCCACTACTTCTCTGAGGTTGTCTTGGGTTGAAATAAGGTAATCCATATCTAAAGCTATTGAAAATGTTGAAATTATTGCAAAGTAAGATACTTTTCTGGCACTTTCACTTTCAAAGGGATATTTTTCTTTAACACTTATGGAGGAGATATTTGAATGATATTACTTAAATTAATCTCTGAACATTTGACTCTTTTTAAAAAAGAAAATCTGGTTGGTCAAGTATGGTGGCACACACCTTTAATCCCAGGCCTAGTCTACATACCGAGTTTCAGGTCAGCTAGGGCTACAGGAAAACCTTCTCTCAAACAAACAAACAAACACATAAACAAACAAACAACAAAAGTCTGCTAAATGAAACCTCCCATTTAATCATGTGCATTCAATTTTCATAAAACTGAAAAACATGGAATGAGAAATAATGTGGAAGCATTTGACTCTTAACCCCTTGAGAGCCAAAACTATGTCTTATTCTGTCCCTCTAGGATCTGGAAAAGTGGTGATATCATAAGAAGGTGCTACATTGATCATTCTTTAATTAAGGCACAATTTCCAGCCTTACAGCTGGAAAATTACACATTACAGCTCATCTAAATCTCATGAGCCCCCAACTTCTTGTTTCTTTGCAATGAGAAGGAGAATACAAAATTAATTCTCTTCACCAAAATGTCTGATTTCCTTTGGCCTCACTATTTCTCACAATAATAACATCCCCTGGTTCCCTCAAATATACCCAAGAGTCTAATTTCTTCTCTGTGGGTCAGACTATTGGAGAATTACCTGTCATAGTGACAGACAGAATGAGGGCTCTGGCGTCAAGTTCATTTACATGGCTGATACAATGTCTGTTGCTAATGAAATTGAAAGGAAAACAAGAAAACAGAGTCCCAAGAATGAATTCAATGCAAAAAATTTATGTGACTAGTGAAATAACAGAGAAACCATGCGAAATCTCATCATTAGCAGGAATATTCTTCATCATGGTCAGACATCCGGACACTCACTTGAAGACTTGAAGGAGAGAAGTGACCAGATGGTGGAACAGCATTGCCAATGCATTTGTTCATTCCCTCAGAAAACATCAAGTCAAATAACTGTATACATGAGAAAACACCTTTAGGAGAGATAAAGAATCCAAGTGTGTGATTATAGTACCTATTTGGAGCACAAAAATTAGGATGCACTGAAGAAGGTAGTCAGAACAGTTTCCCATGGCCAGTGTTACCTTCTCCAAAGTCCATCCAACACAGCATGAGGAGTGACACCTCTCGGGGGGTGCGTGCAGGATTAAGTGTTAGCTTCTGGCAGGCTCTTAAAATGGTGGCACAGCTTCCAATATTCTGAAACGGTGGGTTCGAACTTAGCCCCAGGAAAGTCCCTCTGCTTACTGGGAGACCAGCCAATCCTGAGCTAAACTGCCCAGCCTACATCATGGAAAGATACCCAACCACCCAACTTCCTATAAAAGATGTCTGACTCCCCCTGCTTGCTGCTGTTTCTCTGCTCCCTGAAAGGCAGCCCAGTGGTCTGTTTGCTCTCAAATAAACTACTGTCCCGCTGCCATGGAGTTGTCTGGTCAGTGGTCTTTGCTGCCCTGCTTCCATCCACTAAGTAGCTTTGATGGCCTTGGATCCCCGACAGCTCCACTTCCAGTGAGGCCCCGTCAGCTCCATAGCCCCAAGCTTCTGATTTGCAGCCCTGTGGACTTATGACCCAAACCTAGTCCTTCCAGCCAGCATAGCTCTAGAAGTCTTAGCTAGAGTATTTAGGCAAGAAAAAGTATTAAAAAGCATCGAAAACAGAAAGGATAAAGAAATGTCTCTGTTTGCAGGTGTCAAGTTTTTTTCTCAATATATATATTTTGAATTTGTATGTATTTCAAGCAATACATCATAATCATATTTAGATCCCTCTCCTGTCTTCACCCTCCATAGACTCCCTCAACAGATTTCATGCATTCTGACACATATGTTAAGGCCTATCGAATCAAGTTTGTGTCTCCAGATGCCTCTCAGTGTGAGTTCATTCACTAGAGCCTGGTCAGTCTGCCTAGTGTCATTACCTTAAAGAAGACCAAGTTCCCCTCACCTAGCAGTGATCATCTGTTCATAGTTCCTTAGCTAAGGTTGGGGCTTCTAACCCGTCTTAGTCATTTTTTTTTTTTTTTTTTTTTTTTTTTTTTTCCTGATTTGAGTTTGCATGGATCTTGCGCATGCTGTCACGTTTGCTGTAAGTTTATATGAGCAAGTTCCCAGCCTCCTGGAAAAAAAGTTGGCATTAACAACTTTTAGAAACAATAAATGAACTCAGTGACATTGCAGGATGCAATATCAACACATACAAAAAATCAGTGGCCTTTATATATACAAATACTATCTATATACAATGAACTTTCTTTATACAGCGAATTAACTGAAAAAGGAATTAAGAAAAAATTCCTATTTCCCGCTTATGATAACATTAAAAAGAATAAAATTTTGAATTAAATGTAACCAAAGAAGTGAAAGACATAAACTTGCAGATGAAAACATTGATGAAAATATTGATCAAGACACAGATAAATGAAAATATATTCCTGGTTCATACATCAGAAAAGTCAAAGGGTTTATACTACTCAAAATGATCTAGAAATCAAAATCAAAATCCTAGTGACATTTTGTACACAAAAAAGAAAAAAATTTAATTTGGAGTTAAGAAAGGTTAAAATAGCTACAGTAATCTAGAATAATAATAATTAATAGTAATAATGCTGAAGCATCCTGCTTCCACTGGAATAGAGAACTGCAGAAATCAATCTGTGTACCATAGTCTATACCTGCAAACACAGTACTTGAGAGGTAGAAGCAGGAGAATCAGGAGTTCGAGGTTATCCTAGATAAACTTGTTCTAGGCTAGTCACACCAGACCTTGTCTTAAAACAAACAAAATACATGAGAAAAATTTCACCCTATCTCAAACCATATACAAATTCTGCTCAAAATGCATTAAAGCCTGAATGCAAGACGAACTACATTAAAAAGGAACAGAGTGATTGTAGCACATAAGGAGGATTCTCCTTAGCACTGGTCTGGATCTTGTTTTCTTTTTGGACATGACTCCAAAGGCAGAACTAATACAAGCAAAAGCAAACAGGTGAGATTTCCTCAAATTAAAATATATCTGCATAGCAAGGGAAACAATCAAAGAGACAGCCCTGTATCACTCGAGGACACAGAAACGTTTGCATGCCATAGATCTGATGATCTTATATATACTTAAATATATAAGGAGCTCAACATCAATAAAAAAGAAACCTCAAAATATTCAAAAGTTCTCAACATTTTTCAAAAACGACATAAAAAGCCAATAGGTATATGAAAACTGATCACATTATTAATTATCTGTAAAATCAATAACCACAATCAGATATCACTTTGTATCTGTTAGGATACAAAAAGCTCAAATGATGAGATGTTGAGGAGAGTGTGGAGAAAAGAGAACACTGTTGGGGGATGTAAATTTTTATCATCATTATGAAGGAAAATGGAGGTTCCAAAAAATGCCCTGACTAGAACTGACAGTGTGATCCAGAAATCCACTTCTGAACACGTAGTGGAAAGAAATACAATTACTGTGTGGAAGAGTGATCAGGCTTCCCATGTTATCTAGAGACTGTCCACAGCAGCCGAGATATGAGAACAATCACATGCCCTTCTGTAGATGAATGGATAAATGAAATTCTAAATAGCTGTCATCTGCCATCTTCATAAAACACAGCTAATTGAATTGTGTACCTTAAGGATATGCAGCTGATCTCACATAATACTTGTACGGAGCTAGTGTTTTAAAAGATGGGGGAAAAGGACAGAGATGCTTTGACAGATTAAGAGCACAAGAATTAGCAGGTGAGGGAGAGAAAGAACCCTTACTTGTTGCTAGTAGGCTCTTCTTTTAAAAATAAGTCATCAAATACTATATTCCCTAAGGTGGATTCTTTTCATTGAGAATTCTATAAATGAGAGAAAACTGTACAAGGTAGAATAAAAGTAGAACATGGATGAGTGTTCCATCAGACTGTTAACATAATAAACATGCTGTGAGGAGTCCTTTAAAGCATTTATTTCATTTGGCAGTCTTCAAACTTTTCATGTGAAAACGTTAAAAAAAAAAAGTCCCTAACTAAGTCAACCCTTTCATATAGGAATGAGAAAGTGGTGTGTGGCTAATTTGGAATCCTGTTAGACGCACAGGCTTTGACAGCCATGGGTTTATTCATGTTCTATTACCTACTTGGTAGAGAGATTATGAACAAGCCACAGACACTCTCAAATCTCACTTTCCCTTCTGTAATGTGGGATAAACAATGGAAGGCATTGTGTTGCTCTGAGAACTGAATGAGTGCTTCATGTGGAGTTCTTAGAGCAGTACCCAGTATACTACAGATACCAATAAATATTAGACTTTATATGCTAGTTGGAAAGTTCTTGTATAAGTCACATTCTAGAGAGCCTTATTTCATCCTATTGGACTGCTGAGCCACCAGCCAAAAGCAAAACATCACTAAGCTCTAAGTGGACCAGGATATGTGGTAAGCATTAACACCTGTCCTCTTCCCTCGCTGTCCTCCCTTCATCATATAAGGAACACAGAGAAGGCCAGCTACAGAAAAAGCTATCTCAAAGTGAAGGAGAAGCTGGTTCTCCCTGGCTGACTATGAGGGAAGCATGTACTTTGCTGAAGTCAGTCTAAGCACTTTGTGTCATTTTTTTTTTCATCCTTTCAAATAAAGATCCAATGAACTTTCATGAGGCTAGGGCTTAGAGCGGGGAGAAGCACCAAAGTAAAACTCTCAGAGACATCTCTATACAACAAAACAAAACAGAAAACGGAGTTTTACCTGCGCTGAATGTGAACCAAGCACTTAAGATTACTGAGAATTGATTATTAATATCCATATATGCATTTATTTAATTATCCTGCTGTATCCACAAGTCCTCATCTCCAAATTGATATGAGTGATGTGCACTCCATCAGATGTGCGGCCCACCTCACAGCACAAGCAGCCCTTGAGAACACATAACTGTGAAAGGATGAGGTTGTCATAGCAACGACATCCACCACTCTCAAATCCTCCCTCCCCTTACTACTCTCCTTAACAGGGCCTCATCTTCCCTGGAAGATTTCCTTTTTTTTTTCCTTTATGGTTTATATTCAGGGGGAACTTACTGCCTTACCATGCTAAAGCTTGGATCTTGCTATTGGTAGATTATCTATGATAAATATGCCCAGTTTTCCCAAACTAGGGTGCATATGAAAGACTATTCATAACTTGAAATCTGGATATGTGTTCCAGACTCTATGCCTAGAAACTCAGCCCATGAATCCAGACTGATTTAATAAGCTTCATTAATTTGGGGAGCCACTAATTTACTACAGTATACTTCTGTCATGTATAAATAATGAGATTTAAAACCACTAAGAGATAATGGACAAACCCCCTGAGCCCTGGCAACTTACTGACATGTGAAGAACAAACTGGGTACTATTTCATATTTGCAAATCTGGGAGAATTCTCTACTATTGCCTGCTCTGTGCACAGTCTTAGGGCAAAATATCTTTTTTTCTGAATTCCTACCATCAATTTTCCTGATTAATTTGTCTGGCTTATCTGTAAGTATGGCTGATTATAACAAATATCTAGAAATACTAGGAATCTCCAAGCTGCCAGAATTTTTTATTGGCTTCTGAGTAAAATTTCCATCAAATAAATGTTTCTTGTCTACATAATAGCTAAGGATCCCTTCACCCACTTTGTGAATATTTTAAGATCCTGGGAAATTGGATTCAGAAATAACACAGAGACAGTGGGCTCCGATTAACTATAAACTGAGGTAAGTTTATTTTCTAGATTTTACAAATAAAGGGCTAGTAACTTCTCTTTGATACCTGTGAATTTATACAAGATAAGCTAAACATAGGTCACGCCAATTATGGTAAGTTAATGATACAAGATTTAATATTATTTTTAAAATGTAAGCACTTGAAAACTTATCACATAGTGGGTTTCTACCACTGCAGACTCTGGGTGGCTAAAGGCTTTAAGAGTCATGATATAGACAAACTGAAGTTCTCCATATAAATAATGCCATTTAAGTGTCTACCTCCACTTAAACCAAGGCATCTTTGATGGGGAGGACAATCCACTAAAATTAAGTTCTGCTGCTTACCTCATTCCCTTCAGATAAAGAGGGACTTCTTTTTTAAATTTTTTATTGAATTTTTGTGTATTCCATACATAAAATCATCTTTATACTCCTTTCCTTCTTCCCCTTTGGAACCTTTCCATAGTCTCTCCCCACCCCCCTACACACACACTGTAGTTCATGCATTCTGTCATTTGTGTTAAGGCCTATTATGTAAAGTTAGTATCCTGAGACGTCCCTCAGTGCAAGTTCATCCACCTGGGATTAGTCAGCCTATCTAGAGTCTCTCTCTCTTCAGGAAGATCAGTTCTTACTTATCCAGCAGTAATCAGCTGCCAATAACTCTTTGACTAAGATTGAGGTTTCCTGTTCATTTCCACAATTCTGTGCTGGGTTTTTGTCTTCCTAAATTTGCATGTGTCTTCTGCATGCGGACACCATTGCTGTAGGTTTGTATGAGAAGTGACCGAGGCACCTGTAGGACTGTTTCTGTATGGTCATGCACCTCCTCACTGGCCCTTACAATCTTTCTGCCCTCTCTTCCGAAATGGTCCCTGAGCATTGAGTGGGTCTCCTCAATATAGGAATCCTGTCCAAGAACCCATACTCTGCTGACTCTTAGTCTCTGCATTTTGGCCATTTGTGCCCTTTTGTGTTCCTGGCACAAAAGCTCCTGCAAAAGCATGTGTTGCATGAGGGAGCTTCATTGATGAGAATTGAAAGATGCATTAGTGTTCTCTTTATCCATTGTTCTATGTTCCATGAGTCTTAGGTGTAGAGGTTGCATTGAAGATGTGCCACTTAGGCTTGGGCAATTCACAGAGAATCTCTGTGTGTGACCGGTGGTGTAACTCTGTAATAATCTGTCTGTTGAAAAAGAAGATACTCTGATGGGTGGTGACTGGGATACTTGTCTGCAAATTTAAGAATCCATATTTTGCACATTTGTCTAGGGATGTAACAGCCTTATGGTTTTATCTAAGATCTACAACCTCTCCAGCAATGTGTATTTGGCTAGGTTTATACTACCACACATGAGTTTCCTCCCATTGAGTGTGCTTTAAGTCCAATTAGGTAGCTGTTGACTACCCCCAAGATAAAAGTGCTACTACTACACCAATGTCGTTTGCTGTGCTGGTCATTAATGTGTTTTTAGGCCTTGAAGCCAGGGTCTGACCATCGATTGATGTTCTCTCCTACTTGCTTTGGTAGTGCTCTCCACAGCTACGAGAGCTAGCCTCAGGGGAGGTGGCTTCCAGGTCAGTTCCAGCTCCATTGCTCCAAATCCTGTGTCCAAAGTATGACCTGTCTTCAGCAACAGAGTCTTACCACCAAGTTCTGGGAGGCAATCAAGGACTGTAACAATAGCCTATGTAATTTTGGGAGTCTCTTAGACTACCCTGGCCAACAGCTCAAAGGAAGGTTTCTTAACCTTAGCATTCATTCTTGACACTGGGGCTGACCTGGTTACTGGGAGCTGTCCTATGCCTCATGTAATATTTGGCAGCATCCTTGCCTCTACCCACTAGGTGCAATTAAGCATTCCTCTCTATTCTGTTGTGATAATTAAGATGTCTTCAGACATTCCCAAATGTCTTCTGGAGGGCAAAATCACGCTTGGTTGGGATCTAGTACTCTAGTATTGGCCTGCTAGAGAGACTATCTGTGATTCTTGCCCGCACAAAGCAGCTACTTTTAGAATAATGTTTTCCTCCACAGCCTTGGCCAAACTGCCTACTTTAGTCTTTCTTCCTTAATGCTTTTATTGATATATAATTTACCTATCATACAATTTGCCCTGTGTATAATTTAGTTCTTAATTTCACAGAGTTGTACAACCACCTTTACAATCTGTGTTTAGAATATTTTCGTTACTCCCAAAATAAACTCCCTATATACTAGCAGTCAATCCCCAGTCTCCTTTCTCCTCAGCTTTAAACATCCATTAATCTTTCTGTCCCTACAGATTTCCACAGTCTCAAACGTCCACATATTTAGACTCATATAATGTGTATTCTTCTGTGATTATCTATCTCTACTTAGTACAATGCATTCAAGGCTTACCCATGTTGTATTACTTATCAGTAACTTATGCCTTTCGTATGAAATTATATTTAATTGCATGGATATATTACGCTTGTTATCTAATCATTAGTTCAATGGGCATTTGGACCATTTCTCTTTGAGGCTTTTATAAATAATACTGCCATGAACATGTGTAAGTTTTCTAAATCTATTTATAGTTTTATGTCTTTGGGGAATATAGGTCAGAGGGGAATTTCAGGGTCATGTAATAATTTGGTACTTAACCTCTTTAGTAATGTCAAACTGTTTTCCAATAGCTGTACTATTTTGTATTGTAAACAGTGGCGTAAGGGTTCCACCTCATGCTTACTCAAGTCAGTGTTACATTAAATATTCGGTGAGGCTGGGTGCATGACCTTCAGTGATAAAAGAAATATAAAAAGGAGAGCATTTTATTATCTGTAGAAACTGAGAGTCTTTCTGTTTGATCTATAATGCAGGGTTATACAAGGCCATATTCATGCAAGTGTATAATATACTCTGAGTGTACTCCTCACTGTTTACCCCACTCCCCATCCTCCATTATCCCCTTTGGTTCCTCAGACTTATTTTTTCTTTTACTTTCATGTCATTAGTACATATATGATCTTATGTCTCCATGACATATAGAATGCTCAAATGTGGCGTTTGTCTTTCTGAGACTGACAATGTGGTTAGCCTCAGTTGCACCCATTTTCCTGCAAAAGATAAAACTTCATTCCTCTTCCTGGCTAAAATATCTTCCATTGTGTATATAAACCTCATTTTCTTTATCCATTCCTCTGTTGTAGGACACCTAGGTTTGTTCCATTACTTAGCTGTTGTGAATAGAACTGTGATAAACACTGATGTCCAAATATCTTTGTTATGGGTAAAAACAAAGGAGTGCAGATGGGTCACACAGTAGGTCTATTTTTAGGTTTTTTGAGGCATCTTCTTACTAATACCATAGTGGCTGGAACAGTTTACATTCCCACCAGAGTGTATAATGGTTTGCTTTTGCCTGCGCCCTTGCCAAGAATTGATGTTGTTTTCTTTAAAATTTTTTTAAAATTTAACTTTGTTTTCAAGTGTGTGTGTGTGTGTGTGTGTGTGTGTGTGTGTGAGGGTGCATGTGTCAGAGGTCAATATCAGGTGGGTGTCTTCTTCAATTTCTCTCCAATTTATTCATTGAGACAGGGTCTCTCACTGAACCTGGAGCCCACTGAGTTTTCTAGGCCCACTGGCCAGCAAACTTTAGCCATTTCCCTCTCTCTGATTCCCCAGTCATGGATTATAGATGTGCTTCACTGCACCTATTTGCGTGCATGTGTGTGTGCTAGGGATCCAAACTCAGTTCTCCATGCTTGTATGGCAAGCCCTTTACCAAATGAGCCATCTCCCCAGTCCTAGTTTTGTTGTTAGAATGTAGATATCCAATTTTACCAGAACCATTTGTTTAAGAGGTTTTCTTTTCTCCAATCTACATTTTTGGCACCTTTGTCAAAGCATGTAGCTGTAGCTGTACCTGTGTGGGTTTATTTCTGGGTTCTTTATTCTTTTCCATTGATGTTTGTATCTGGTTTTGTGCCAGTACTGTGCTGGATTTTATTGCTATGCATCTGAGATATGACTTAAATTTTTTGTTGTTGGTGGTGGTGGTGGTTTACTGTTTGTTTGCTTTGCTCAGAATTAATTTGGCTATCAGAGGCCTTTTGTGATTCCATGTGACTATTTTACTATTTCTGTAAAGAATGCCACTGGAATTTTAATGGGGATTTCATGGAATCTGTAGACTGCTTTTGATAACATAGATGTTTTCACAATATTAATTCTTCCAATATAGCATGAAAGGTCTTTCCATCGTCTAGTGTCTTCTTTAATTGTATTCTTAACTATTTTAAAGTTTTTGTTGTAGAGGTCTTTCATTATCTTAGCTAAGTTTATTCCTAATTTTTTAAGGCAATTGTGAGTAGGATTGCTCTGATTTCTTTCTCAGCATGTTTGTTATTGTTATATAGAAAGACAACTGATTTTTCAGTTAATTTTATATCTTACTCCTTTGCTAAAAATATTTAACAGACCTAAGAGATTTCTGGGGAGGTCTTTAGGATCTCTGATGTATAGAATTGTATTGTCTGTGAATGAAAGTATTTTTATTTCTTATTTGTATTCCTTTATTTCTGTCTCTTGTCTTACTGCTTTAGGTAAGATTACAAGCACCATATTGAATAAGAATAGAGCAATTGGACACTTTTGTCTTGTTCCTAATTTTAATGATTATCATTTCAGTTTTTTCCAATTTAGCATACTAAATGTTGGCTATACACTTGTCTTATTTTTAGTTTTTTCAGTACATGTGCTCAGGGCATCCGTTGTGACTCCTATATTGCTGTAAGTTCATGTTTATACTTATACTGTTACATCCAGAAAATATTATTTCTGTATAAAGATCAACCAGTTCTGGTTCTTCATTTATTCACCCCAACCCCCACCCAGAATGAATTCTGGACCTGGAGGGCAGAGGGTATAAATCTCCATTTAGCACTGGACATTTGGCGGTCTCTTCTTTTCTGCATTTTGGCCAGTTGTGTTAATTGTCTGTGTTAATTGTCATCTACTTCCAAAAGAAGTCTCTCTGATGAGGGTTGAGACATGCACTCATCTATGGATATAATGATAAGCCATTAGGGAGTCAATTTAATACTAAGTCCAGTTGGTAGAATACTAGTAGTAAGTTCTCCCCCAGGGTCTATGACCTATGTAGTCATAGGTTCTTGGCCCTGATAACAGTGATGAGTATGGGTTTCATTTTCTGGACAAGACCTTAAATCTAATAAGAAAGTGACTGGTTGTTCCCATGTTATCCATGCCACTATTGTGCCAAGCAGGTCATCACTGTAGCTTGTAGGTTTCAGAGCTGTGTAAGAGTGATGATTACTTTTCTCTTCTGGTAATACACATGACACCTTTTAACACTGTGAAAACTAGCCATTAGGAATGAAGCTTTAAGGTTAGTAAAAGCTTGGTTTCTCCATGTTCTGACTCAAGTATGTGGTGTCTTTCATAATAGGCTCTTACCATCAAGTTTGGGAGAGTAACCAAGATCATGGCAATAGTTTGTAATGTTTGGAGGGTCTATGGGACCCCACTGGCTAGCAACTCCAAAAGACAAAAATATCCCTGGTCTTTATGTTTGTTACCTTGTAGAGTCTAGTAGAGGTATTGTCTCTACATTATAGGATAAACTTCATTTAACCTCCTTTTACGTATGTGCATCTATATATTGTAGGAGGTTCTATGGTAGTAGACTTCCAAGTGACTTTTTAAAGATGGTTTTAGGGTTAGTGAACCCTCCCTGTACTCCTTCCTCTATCCTACCCTTCCACTCTTCACCCCATGTAGCACTTCTTGTTTCATTATTCCCCATTACCACTTTACACCACTGTGTTCTATCTTCCCTCCCTTAAACGTGCCTCTATAGGACCAAAGCGATTATTGGTCAGGCCACCTTTAGAATTTTCCTGAGACAATGCATCAAAAATATAGTTTGCCCATTGTCCAAATGGTTAAGCCAAGAAAAACTGATTTTCTGGGAGACCAGTGAACTTACAAATGTTTCTGATGCTCCCTTTTAAGGGAAAGTGGAAGAGTACCCATTCAGGAGCATGTGCTTCTCTTCAACTTTTAAACACTATAAGGATCCCCACATGCTCTTGAGTCATTTGAAAATGGTCCTGTGTTGAACTGACAGCACAGGATAGTTACCCCAGGTGAACTGTGCACCACATAGTGGTATATGAATCAAATAGACATCCGAGTCCAAAAAAATAAAGAAAGAAGAATCTACTTTGCGTAAACTGAGCACAAAAGGAGAATTTAGTGGAAAGAAGTCTTGGAAGGGCAGGAGCGCAGTAACATCCCTCAGCACTTGGGGAACACAGTGACAGCAGATGGTGTGTGTTAGGCATTTGCTCTTTGTCATAGCTACGCTTACTTTCAAAAAATTATATTTAATGGTTCCATCTAGCCTGTAAGACAGACACTTTGATCTGTTTTACAAATGAGAAACTTAGAAAGCTTATGGAACTTGTCCTAGATGCCGTGGTTAAAACATGGTCAGTACAGGATTTTAATGAGGCTGACCTGTACCCATACTCCATTTCTGTCAACTCCTGAATACCTGCTGGGTGTATCAGCTGGAGTGCTTGCTGCTCAGTTTCTACAAATACCCAGAGAAAGAAACAGGTCTTAGTTGGAAATGTATGATAGATGTGAAATCCATTCATTCCCTGAGGCATTTTGCAATATCCCAGACCATATACCTGATCCATATCCATTTGATCCCTGCAGTGCTGCTTATTGTAAATCATGCTAAGGCATGAGAGTGCCAGCCCAAGTGAAGGGGTGTTGTCAGGAAGAGCCAGCTGACTGCCTTGGGTTCCTCTGATAGAAAGTCAGTCCTGAAATTCATGGGCAAACAGTCACATTTATAATGGTTGGCATGACTTATAGCTGGGTGTACAAGGAAATTTTGTCACTTTGCTGCACCTTAGTTTCCTTATTTGCAAAATAAAAATGTTAATTGTCTATTTCATGTCATTGTCATGAGAAAAAAAGCAGTTAACACATGTCAAACATCCAAGATGGTACCTGCCACAGAGAAAGGGCAAAATGTACATCACAGAGGTATTTGGATCGGATAAGAGAGCCTTGTTTCCATCGTGCAAGTGAAATCTGTATTTCCTTAATTGGAGAGAGAGAGAGAGAGAGAGAGAGAGAGAGAGAGAGAAAATGAATTAAAGAAAGAAGAGCTCAATGACACAGGCAGCTGCAAGAACTTGGGTGAGAACCACGGTGACTGAAGTACAATTTGTTTTGGGGAATTTAAGAAAAAAAATAATGATCACTTTAAAATCATAAATGTCTGTATCTGTTCTGAAAGGTTATTTGTGCTTAATCTACTGATTTTGCATAATCTCTGGCAAACAGATAAACTATGAGACTAAACATTTTTATACTATCCTGGCCCCATTATTTTGCTATGTATATTTACCAATTGCCTCAGATTTCTCTTTTTTCCCTCTCTCTTTTTTTAATCTTTTTGAGTCAGGGTCTCCCTCCAGCCCCAGCTGGCCTGTAACTCACTATATAGACTTGGTTAGCAGTGAGCTCATAGAGATGCACCTGCCTCTGCCTCCCAAGTGCTGGGACTAAAAGCATGTGCCACTACATCCAGCTGCCTCAGATTTCTTATTTATCACTTTTGTGCCCCATCTCTCAGGTGCTATCATAACTACCATTTACATAGTGGTTGCTAACTGCCAGACAGTGTGCTTAGCCCCTTCAGTGCATTCTTTTATTTAATTCATTCTTCCCTCCCTCTAAAATTCCTGAAATGAGGCCAGTGCTATTATTACCTTTTGCAGCAGTTTCAGAGAGATCTGATCATTTGTATAAGTCATATTGCTATTAAGGAGCAGAACTTGTAAACCCCAAGTTTCAAACATGTAAGAATGACATAAACCTTTAGAGCCACATTTAATTTCTAAGCTCACTTTACATATAATCTCTTTGCATATTTAATAATGAGGTTATGCTGACTATTGCTGTTGACATTAACTGACTGTTGTATTTGTATGTGTAACAGCACTGTGTGAGCGTTCCTTAGCTCAAAGAATTTTAAGACAGTGTTATAGAATCAATGGCTTCCCTTCAAAATCACTAATTGATGCCTAACCCCAAACTTAAGATATGTATTGGATCTTTAGGAGGAAATCAAGATTTAATGATCTCAAGATTTAATGAGCCTAATTGTCTATTGAAGGAGCTGAGATTCTAGGAGTGCAGACACACAGAGAAGGTCCTATGAGGACACAGTGATAAGACAGTTATCTGGAAGCCAAGGAGAGAGAAAAAGCTGGAAAAAGACAGCTACGAGGACCCCTTGATCTTGAACTTTTAGCCTCCATACTGTGAGAAAATAACTTTCTGTTGTTTAATGCAGATGGTCTCTGGGGTTTTGTGATGGCAGACCTAAATACGGCAACTATTTCTACCTTCTCTTCTTTAAGGAAAGAAACTCTTCAGACACTGTATTTAGTAATAATTTTTGATATGACACACAAAGAACAGGCAATAAAATTAAAATACAATGAACTTGAACTTGATCATAATTAAAAACTACTTTACATCAAAGGACACAATTAACAGGGTGAAAAGGCAACCTGAAAAAAAAAGGGCAAAAAATTTATAAACCATACATCTGGTAAGAGGTTACTATCTAGAATATATAAAGAATCCCTAAAACTCAACAAAAAATATGATTAATTAAAAGGATAAAAGAAGGGGCTGGAGAGATGGCTCAGCGATTAAGAGCACTGACTGCTCTTGCAGAAGACCCAGGTTCGACTCCCAGCACCCACATAGCAGCTAACAATCTTCCATAACTCCAGTTCTAGGGGATCAGACACCCTCTTGTGACCTCCATTGGCTCTACATGGCATGGGTGTACTTATATACATGCAGGCAATACACTCATACACATAAAATAAAAATAGTAAAATTTTTTTTTAAAAAAGAAGGCCCAGTCCTGGCTAAGGAACTATTGACAACTGATGACTGTTGAGAGAGGAAGAATCACTTTTCTTTAAGGATATGATGCAGAGTAGGTTGGCCAGACTCCAGCAGACGACCTAGACCCAAGAGCATTTGTGTGGAAAATAGGGGAACACCAGAGCCTATCATTTCTACCCATCAAGAAGCTCATTAAAAGTGAGGTTTTGTGCTGTGTCCAGTAAAAACATATCTGAAGTTCAAGTACAAAAGAAAGACTGTTATCCAGAATATATGATCAACTTCTGTAAATCAGTAGAGCCAGCCACCCAATAGAAAAAGTGGGCAAAACAAATGAAAGGAAAACTTAGAGAGGAACAGTGAAGGGCCCCTACAGGGAGAGCCTCCTCACCTTCCTGCTCATCTAGGAAGTGCAACAGTATTTCCTGTGTCTTGTGGCTACCAAGTGTAGAAATGATGCTGAGACACAGGAACTTTCATTCCCTGCTGGCTGCAGAGTAAACTGGCTGCATAGTTGTGGAAACAAATTTGGCAGCATCAGCTAAAGCTGAAGGTGCAAAAACTGATGAGTTAGCAGTTCCATTCCTGGGAGTACATCTAGAAAAATGTGTGATCAATAAAATAGACAGTTGCCCTCTGTGGAGTCAACCAGCCAAGAGACTGAAAACACTTGAAAAAACTGTGTCTGTACTGAACATGTACTGACTTTTCTACTTGTCACTGTTTCCTAAATACTCCAGCACAGCAGTGCTTATTCACATGACATTTACATTATATTAGGTATTATAAGTAATCTAGAGGTGATAAAGTGTAGGCCAGGATGTGCGTAGGATACATGCAAATATCATGCTGTTTTACATAAGGGACACGAGCATCTGCAGATTTTGGTATCTGTGGGGGATGCTGGAACCAATCCCCCATAGATACCGAGGGATGATTAGTTACAAAATGCTCAGAAAAAGGGAGGGGAGAGAGAGAGAGAGAGAGAGAGAGAGAGAGAGAGAGAGAGAGGGAGAATTATGATAGTAAACATTTGGAAATAGCATAATTCCTTCAACAAGAACATGGCTAAACAATGGCAGCAGATTTATGCCATGGATACAGCCCAGCATATAAAGCCTCACATAACAACATGGATAAATCTTACACACAGAATGTGAAGAAAAGCACACTGCAGAAAGATACATGAGCACTAGGTTACCCATGTACATTTTTAAAAGATGCAAAATTGCATGGGCCTAAAAATAAAACTGCTGACTCTTAGGTTATGCTAAATTGTAGCTAGTATCAAATGCTTGGTGGAATTCATACATATTTAATTATTATATAAACACAGTGCATGGAAACTATAAAACAGTGAACATCTATGCATGAGGACGGAAACAGTGAAATTGGAGGGGCTCTCAGCCGTGTTACTACTTTTTAAATAATCTGAATAATAAGCAAAGCCACTGTATTTTTCTTTATATCTTTGGGATGGACAAAGATTTTATATGAATTCTATGACAGTGGTTCATATTTTTAGTGGGTGCTATTGGTTCCTAACTGACACCCATCCTTTCCTAGTTGAATTTCTATTGGTGATTTAGTTGTGTAACAACAGAGGCCAAAACTGCTTATAGCTTCAACTTTAACCCAACTATAACCACTCATTTCTCATATATAGCTTTTTTATTTAAAATTTTTATATTTTTGAGAATTTCATACATGAGCACACTGTATTTATATCACTCCCATCCCTCTCTCCCCCTGTTCCAAATTCTCCAATGTCCTGCCCATTCCTTCTCAAATTCATGACCTCTTCTATATTACTGTTACATATGTGCATATATATACACACACATATATATATATATATTTCCTGAGCTCATTTAGTGTGAGCTTATGTTGTGCTTATGGTTTATGACCAATAACTTGGGATTAGATAACCTATCAAGGGGATCATGCCTGGAGAAAACTGATTCTCCCTCCCACAGCAGCCTTTGACTGACTGTAACTCTTCATCTAATAGCAGAGACTTGTGAATTTCCCTTGTCCACAGTTTTTATCATTATCTTGGCTTCAAAAACCCTGAGGATGATTGCTGCAAGTTCATATGAGCAAGTTCCCAGAGGCCTGGAAGATTCTGTTTCCTTATGTTCATGCACCAATACTGGCTCTTACAGTCTTTCCACCCTCCCTCTTCATCAACGGTACCTGAGTCATGGGTGGGTGAGGATTAACATAGGAATCTTGTCCAAAGACATATACTCTGCAGTCTCTTACTCTCTAAGACCCATGAAGACTCATCAGACAAAAACCCAGCATAGAACTGGGGAAATGGGCAGCTGGCCCCAAACTTAGTCAAAGAACAATTGGCAACTGATTACTGCTAGGTGAGAGAGAAGTGATCTTCCTTAAGGGAGTGACTCTAGATAGGCTGACTAGACTCTAGTGGATGAACTTGCACCAAGGGACATCTGGGTCCAAAGCTTGACTCAGTAGGCCATAACATATATGACAGAATGCATGAAATCCGGTGGGTGGGGGGCTGGGAGGGTTAGGATTGGAGGAAGGGAGTTCTAAATATGAACAAGATTTATTGCATGAAATGCACAAAAACTCAATAGAATATGCATTAAACATGAACCCTGAGGACAATCCATACTCTTGGACAATGATTTCACAATATGGGACCCACTGAAGGGCAATGGCTCATGAGAGCAACCTTGTTCCTCCCAGGAACTCAGTTTCATTCATTCTTTGGATCTTGCAGTGTTTGAATATGATGCTAGGAAGTGTGTATGGGTGCCATGTTGGGCTTGGGACTGCCATAGAGCATAGCCAGGTAAGAAAGGGAAAAGAAACAGGCTCCCTCTTGACAAATGAAGCCACTGTATCAAGCAACCCACTGGAAGAGGATAGAGTTACTTAATATTTGTGGTGTTGAAATGAAGTGTTGTAGTAGTAGTAGTAGTAGTAGTACATAGCATAATATATGACATGTTATATATTGTTATATATGCTATAGATATAAAACATATATTACAGCAAATGAAATTTATTTCTATTCCATATAAAGGGAATTTGAAAGGAAAGCATTTCAAGACCAGAGGGTTCTAGAATTTGACAAGGACTCAATAGTCTGACTTATGCTGGGTCAGCAAGTTGGTCCAACTCACGTTCTAAGAAATCTTCCAGAGCTCAGCTACCATGATCACAATTTTAAACAGCAGAGAGAGAAAGGAACAAATAAGTCCTTGTCTTTTCCATGAAAGACACCTCCCAGGAAGCGGGAAACATTCCTACTAAGATTGTTCTATTTTCCAAAACAAGTCAGTCACATTGTTGCCTCCAACTCCAAAGGAGACCAGGAAGTGTTTTCATTCTTGGTAGCTAAGCCCACCTTGAATAGGGTGAGGGAGTCGGCGAAGGAGGTAAAAGTTCTGGAGTCGGCGAAGGAGGTAAAAGTTCTTGCTACACAAGCATGATGGTACAAGTTCAGTCCTCAGAATTCACTTAAAAAGCTGAATGCATTGACGTGCAATCCCAGCACTCCTGTGGGGTGATGGGAAGTAGAGACAAAAGCATCACCAAGAAACTCCTGGCCAGCCACTCTGGAGTACTGCACAGTGGCAGAAACAAGAGAGGACTTGTTTCTCAATGAGGTAGAAGTTGAGAACTGACTCCTTAAAATTGTCCTTTGACCTCTACACAGCATGGCACGTGCACTCCTGTATGCACACACACAAATTTAAATCCATTAAAATTTTCAAGCCCTGGGTATGTGAAAGAATAATTTGTTGTGACAAAGGGAAAATGCATATTTCTGTTTGAAATTAAGACTATCACTACTTTGCCCCCTAAGAACTTGGAGAAAAATTTTTATTTGTGATTAAAAGATATTCACAGCTCTGCCTTTATCCCTCTCTCTCCTGCTTACAGAGAATGGAGTTGGGGAGGTCAAGCATAAAGAAAATAGACTTCTAAACTTCTAGATGCCTTTGGGTTCATTTCCTGTGCTGCTGCAGCATCGCAATTGGCTTTTTGATTTTAGTGGGATGTTCCCAGGTGTTGGATCTACAAAGTCAATCTTCAGCCCAGCAGGAGGTGACACATCCACAAGCCTGTAGAGAACAGGACAGAGGCCAAAGCAAAGCCAGAGGGGAAGAGTCTGAAACAGGCAAGATCTGATCGGTCGTGCCTGGGGCCCAGGGTAAATTAGCTGGAATGTGGGAACATCTTTGGGGAGGACACTGGACTTATCCCCACACCAGGTATGGAGAGGCTATATCAATTTCATCTACACATCAAGATATAAGGTGCTGGCATTTGTGAAGCCTGGGTAGCTACAGGGACCATTGGCAATGCATGTGAAGACAGTGGAAGTAGTTCTCGGGAGGATGGCACATCTGTTTAAAGGTTTTAGTTTCTATGTGAACTGTCTTTCTTAGGGACCATTTTTATATCCATGTCAACCCTGAAGTCAAGAACAGCAATAGTCCTGTAACTTACTGAACTGTGTCAGCCCCTGGGATGTCCACTGAAGACTGCAAAGTGTCAGATTCGAGGTATTAGCTGCTGTCTTAGAAAATATCATGTGCTTTCTCACACAGCCCATCTAGCCTTGAGTTATATTGACAGTCATCTCTAACTGCAAGTTGCCCTTTCCTATCATCAGCGAAAGGGAGAGTCCCCCCTACTTCAAAACAAGCAGTGCCAGTATGTTTTTCTCGTTGTAATACTCAGAATAGCTCTATTTTCCAGAAAGCATGTACCACCAAAGACCATGCCTTTGAATCAGCCATACCTCCAAACTCCAGGAGTAAAAGTTTTCCAGTGGCAATAACAATGGTAATAACGGACCAGTTCCTTTGGAGAACACGACAAATTCATTTTTATTCTCTCAGTTCTCCCCAGCTATTAAAGCACATAATATGACTTTGTTATTATATTGATGAACTTTTTTGTTTCTTTTTTTTTTCAAGATTCACCACTATCTAGAGTGTATTTAGAATAAGAAATAAATGATTCATATTTGGATTTTTCTGAATACAGACCCATTTGATCTGGAGCAATTGATCGTATAATTTGTCCTATCCTCACTAATATTTCATGTCACCTTTAAATACAAGCAGTTTCCACTTGTCTCTAGATTAGTCTTTTGTCTCCTATTGTTCTGCTCAACTATTTTCCCCACAGAAACTGTTTTTAAATAGTTAAGATTTTTTTATGGGTCACTGCTTATTTTTAAATTAGGTGTGGCACTAGAGATCGAACCCATGCCTCACACATAATTGGCTGGAGTTCTACCACTGGGCCACAGCCCTATCAGATGGCTTACCAGTAAGTTCAGAAGTTCCACTCCACTTCCATTCTTTACTTTTGATTTTCAGAGTCATCTGGGCTGTTCCCACATAGATGTTTGCCCAGCTGACCCTGGTGTCATTAGTACTGACATTCCATGCTATTGGCATTGAAAGTGCAGATGATGCTGATAGACGTGGTGTCTCATGATCTTGACTCCCCCTGTGTGTGCTCATTAGCCCAGGTGACTTCTTTCTTAAGCACTCATAGTACCTCCAGTTTCTTTCAGAAAAAAAAATTTGGAGATATGGAAATTTGGAATAATAGTATACTGAGAAGCCTATATCCACATCACTTAAATTTCAGTGTTGTTTGCCATGTCTTATTTCTATTTATGGATTTCTATTTATTTTAGTTATATTTTTATTGAGCTGTTTGGGAAAAGTTATAGGTATCATGATACTTTATTCCTAAACATATATCATATATTTCCCAAGAAGACGTTGTTCCATCAACCCAACACCATTATCACATCTACATAATTTCCTTAGTATCATCTAATATCCTATCTGCATTCAAATATCCTTGCTTGTTTCAAAAACACCTCTTATAGCCTTTG
>NW_008353009.1:159424-178244 GCF_000622305.1 Nannospalax galili | reverse complement strand
TCATACAACATAGATGCTACCCTTAAAATGTGTATATTGTAAATTTTTTTAGTATATTCACAAAGTATTGCAACAAATATTACTACGAGATTCTGATCCCAGAGTATTTTCATTACTCCCAAAGAAATCTTCTGCCTATCAGCAATCCCTGCCTTTTTCACTGCTCTTGTCTGGGGTAACTACTAATCCATTGTTTGCTTCTAACTTTGCTCACTCTAAACTAACTTCTTCCTCTTTCCTTCCTTCCTTCCTTCCTTCTTTCCTTCCTTCTCTCCTTCCTTCCTTGCATATTTATTTCCTTCTTTTCTCATTTCTTTTTTTTTAATATTTTATGTATTTTTTTATTTTATGTGTATGAGTGTATTGCCTGCATGTATGTGAGTGCACCCGTGTCATGCAATGCCACTGGAGGTCAGAAGAGGGCATCGGATTCCCCTGGAACTGGAGTTAAGGATGGTTCGTAGCCGCCATGTGGGTGCTGGGAATCAAACCCGGGTCCTCTGCAAGAGTAGCCAGTGCTCTTAACTGCTGAGCCATCTCTCCAGCCCCTCTCATTTCTTTTAAAAATATTTTGTTGAGTTTTTGTGTATTTCATATATCATAATCAAATTTAGACCTCCTCCCCATCTGCCCCCCATAGCCCCACACTCTGGATTTTATGAATTATTTTCTGAATGCTAAGTCCTATTTGGTCAAACATTTGTACCCAGATGTCCCTTGGTGCAAGTTCATCCACTGGAGTCTAGTCTGCCTATCTAGAGTCATTCCTTGAAGAAGATCTACTCCCCCTCACCCTGCAGTAATCAGTTGCCAATAGTTCTGTTGGCTAGGGTTGGGGCCTGCTGCCCATTTTCCCAAGTCTATGCTGGGGTTTTGTCTGATTGACTCAGCATGTGTCATATGCATGTCACCACTGTTGCAAGTTCATATAAGCAAGCTCCCAGAGACCTAAAAGCCTCTGGTTCCTGGCTCTTATAATCTTTCTAGCCCCTCTTCCACAATGATCCTTGATCCATGGGTGGGTGAGTTTTAATATTGGCTATCCAGGGGCATGCACTCTGGAGCCTCTGATTCTCTAAAACTTGGTCAGTTGTGGCCTTCTGTGTGCATCACATGCTACGGTATAAGGAAGCTGTGCTGGTGAGAGTTAAGAGACGAATTTGTAGTCTCTTTAACCCCTGTTCTACTATGTTCCATGAGCCTTAGGTGTAGCGGTTCCACCATAGATATGTATTCGGGCTGAGCACCTCTCAGACATATTCTCTGTGTGTGACCAGTTGTGAAACTCTGTAATAGCCTCCATCTGTTGCAAAAAAAGAAGCTTCTTTGATAAATGGCATACAGTATACTTGTCTGTAAACATTAGGATCCATATTATCATACAGTAAGAAATTTCATTTGTCTAGAGATATGCCAAAGATAGGGTTTTCTGTAGGGTCTATGACCTCTCCAGCCATGTGTATTTGTCAGAATTACAGTGGCATCCATGAGTTCCCTATCATTGGTAGGTCTTTTTTTTTTTTAAGTACAATTAGCTCTCTCTCCCTGTCTAACCTCCCTTCTCATTCCTCAAAGTACCCCCTTGTTCCCCATGTTCCCCCTTTCTAATACCTGTCTCATTTTTTCCTCCATCTCTTGAGTCTTTCTTCCCCATTTCACCCATGGTTCCTTTTATGTCCTTCCTTCCTCCCTTCCCAATTGAATATTCCCATTTCCCCTCTGGTAACACCTGTTTCCTGCTATCCCCCTCTGTAAGGATCTCTCTTTCCCCTTATCTCAGTGCTTCTTTTCCATTTTCCTGGCTCCTACTATTACATCAGGATATATACTCACATGTGGGAATTGGTACTAAGATCAGCAAGTGAGGGAACGCACGTGTTGCTTGCTTTTTTGTGTCTGTGTTACTTCACTTAGTATAACAGTTTCTAGTTCCATCCATTTACCTGAAAATTTCATGGCTTCATCTTTCCTTACTGCTGATTAGAACTCCATTGTGTAAATGAACCACATTTTTCATTATCCATTCATCAGTCGAGGGACATTTAGATTGCTTCCATTTCTTCACTATTGTAAAAAAAACCCAACAACAAACATGAATGTATAGGCAACTCTACAGCAGGATAAGAACTTTGGGTATATGCCAAGGAGTGGTACAATGGGATCATATGGTAGATTCATTTTTGGTTTTTTAAGAGTCTGCCACACTGTGGTTACATGACTTTGTATTCCTAGAGCAGGGAAAAGGATATTCTCTGCATCCTCGCCAGCATTTGTTGCCTTTTGTTCTCTTGATCTTGGACAGTCTGACTGAGGTAAGATGAAATCTTAAAAGTGGTTTTGATCTGCCTTTCTCTAATTACTAAGGATGTTGAGCACTTTGAAGGTGCTTCTTATCCATTTTTATTTATTCCTCTGATAACTCTCTGTTCAGATACTTAGCCCATCTTTTTATTGGGTCTTTTCTTTTCTTGCTTCTTTGTTTTTTGAGTTTTGTATATTCTGGATATTAATCCTCTGTAAGATGTGTGACAGGTGCAGATTTTCTCCCACTCAGTGGGTTTCCTCTTCATTTTCTTGGTTGTTTCTTTTGTTGTATAGAAGCTTTTAATTTTAATGAGGTCCCAATTGTTAATTGTTGACCTTAACACCTGTCTAACTGCTGTCTGATTTAGAAACTCTTTTCCTATACCTCTATCTTGTAGGTACTGTCAATGTTTTCTTCTAACAGTTTCAAAGTTTTAGGTTTCACATTGAGGTCTTTGATCCATTTGGAGTTGACTTTTGTGTAGGGTCTAATTTTATTCTTCTACAGGTGAAGATCCAGTTTTACTATCACCATTTGTTAAAGAATCTGTCCTTCCCTATTGTGTGTTTTTGGCATCTTTATCAAATATCAGGTGGCTGAACTTGCACGCACTCACGTTTGGGCCTTCTATTATATTCCATTGATCTACATGTTTTTGTGTGCCAGAACCATAGTGTTTTCATGACTTTGGCTCTATAATATAGTTTGAGATCTGGTATGGTGTTTCCCTCAGTGGTGTTGCTCATTTTCCTCAAGATTGCTTTGGCTACCTGGGGTCTTTTGTGATTCCATACAAGTATTAGGATGTTTTCTTCTACCTCTGTGAAGAATGTCATGGGGATTTTGATTGGCATTGCATTGAATCTATAGATTGTTTTGTTAAGATGATCATTTTCACAGTACTAATTCTACCAATCCATGAGCACTGTATATACTTCCATCTCCTGATATCTCTCTCTGTCTCTTTCTGTATATATTTAAATATTTCATTAGAGATCTTTAGTATCTTTGGGTAGTTTTATTCCTAGATATTTTGGGGGGTTATTGTGAATAGGGGGTTTGCATAAATGCTCTCTCTGATTGCTTGTTATTGGTACATAGAAAGGCTACTGATTTTTAAAAGTTTATTTTGTAATTTGACACTTTACTGAAAATGGTAATCATTTCTAGCAGTTTTCTGGTGGAAGTTTTGAGATGTCTCATGTATAATATCATCTATAAGTGATCATTTGACCTCCTCTTTTCCTACTAGTACTCCTTTAATTTCTGTCTCTTGTCTTATTGCTCTAGCCAGAGTTTCAAGCACTATATTGAAAATGAGTGGAGGTAGTGGACGGCCTTGGCTGGCTCCTGATTTTAATGAGAATGCTTTCAGTTTTCTCCATTTAGAATGATGTTGACCGTGGGCTTGTTGTACATACCTTTAGTTATGCTGAGGTATCTTGAGTCCATGATGGATTTTGCCAAAGGGCTTTTTTGCATCTATTGAGATGACCATGCAATTTTTGTCTTTAAGTCCATTTATGATTTATTATATTTATTGACTTATGTATATTGAGTCATCCCTGCATCTCTGAAGTAGACTTGATCACGGTAGATAAACTTTTTGACATGTCTATATGCTGTTTGTATTTTTTTGAGAATCTTTGTGTCTATGTTCATTAAGTATATGAGCCTATAGTGTTCTTTTTGTTATATCTTTACCTGTTTTGTTATTAGAGTGATACTGGCTTCATAGAAGGAGTCTGGGAGTCTCCTTCTTGAATAATTTAAGCAGTATTGGCTATAGATCTTCTTTGAATGTCTGGTAGTGTTCTGCTGTACATTCATATGGGCTTAGGCGTTTTTTTTTTAGTTTGGAGGTCTTGTATTGCTGTTTCAATTTTCTTTTTTGTTATGGGTCTTTCTAAGCTGTTGATCTCTTCTTGGTTTAACTTTGGTGGTTTCCAAGAATTTAGAAATGGATTCCAAGAATTCCATTTAAGATTTCAAATTTGATAGAGTATAACTTTTTAAAGTATTCCCTTATAAGGTTCTGGATTTTTTGGTGTCTGTTGTGATGTTTCCCCTTTTATCTCTGAGTTTGTTAATTTGGATTTGTCCTTTCTTTCTCTTGTTTAACTGTGCTAATAATTTGTCTGTCTTGCTTAACTGATTCAAAGAACCAGCTCTTACATTCATTAATTATTTGTGTTGCTTTCTTTGTTTCTATTTCATTGACGTCTGCTCTGATTTTTTTTCTCCTTGTCCACTAGGTTTGGATTTGGTTTGTTCTTGCCCTTCCAGAGTCTTGAGTTGTACTGTTAAGTCATTTATATGTGCGCTTTCTGATTTTTTAATGTAGGTACTTAGAGCTATAAACTTCCCTCTTATGACTGCTTTAAAGTGTCCCAGAATTTTTTGCTGTATAGTATTATCCTTTTCATTTAGTTCCAGGAATACTTTTATTTTGTTCTTTATTTCTTCTTTGATTCAAGGGCATGTTGCATGTTGCTTAATCTCCATGAGTTTGTGTAGTTAGTAGAGTTCTTTCTTGTTGATTATAAGCTTTTTTTGTATTGTGGTCTGATAGAATGCATGGAATTTTTTTTTTTTTTTTTTTTTGGATTTGTTGGTTTGCTTTGTGCCCCTGTGTGGGGTCAGTTTTAGAGAAATTTGCATGTACTGCTGAATAGAAAGTGTATTCTTTGGTGCTTTGGTGCAATATTGTGGAGCTGTCTGTTAGGTCCATTTGATGTAAGATGTCATTTAATTCAGATGTCTCTCTGCTTATTCTTTGTATAGCTGACCTGCCTATTGGAGACAGTAGGGTATTGAAGTCACTTGCTATTACTGAGTTGGGGTTAATCTGTGTTTTATAGCCCTGTAGTACTGTTTTGTTTGAAATTGGGCTCACCAGAGTTTGTTGTTTATATGTTCATGAATTTAATATTCTCTTGGTCAACCGTTCCTTTGATTAAAATGAAATGAACCTCTTTATCTCTTCTGATTATTTTTCATTTGAAGTCTGTTTTGTCGGATATTAGGATTGCAACACTTGCTTGGTTCTTAGAGCCATTTTCTTGGAATATTTTTCCATTCTTTCACTTAAGGTAGTACCTATCCTTGATAGTGAGATGAGTTTCTTGAAGACAACAAAAATGGGTTTTCTTTTATAATCCATTGCACCAGCTTGCATCTTTTGACAGGGGTGTTGAAGCCATTGATATTTTGTTATTATTGAAAGGTGTGTATTGGGCATTGTCATTTTAATTTCTTTGTGTTTGTGGTCCTATTTTGTGTTTCTGTTGTAATATCTTTCTTTGTTTTCTTTCTATAGCCTCTTGGGTATAGTCATTCCTTTCTTCAGTCCTTTGAATTACTTTGAGTATTATCTGTAGGGCTGGTTTTGATGACATGAATTATTTCAGCCAGCCTATTTGTGTAATGAAAAATTTTCCATTCCCCTTTGAGTTTGATAGATAGTTTTGCTGGATAAAGTATTTGGGGTTGGTATCCATGGTTGTTTAGAACCAGGAATACTTTGGTCCAGGCTCTTTTGGACTTCATAGTTTAAAATGAATAGTCAGCTATAATTCTGATGGGTTTGTAAGTAACAGAAGCATTTCATTACAGCTTTAACATGCTCTATAACAGTTTTCAGAGCAGGTTTTGTTTCTTAATCCACTCCACAAATCTGAGTCTTTTGACTGGGGAGTTGAGGCCATTGATATTTACAGTTATTATGGAAACATGTCTTAGATTACTTTAATTTGTTTGTGTCCTATTTTGTGTTTTTAATCTTTATACCTTCCTTTGCTTTCTTTCTGTAACTTCTTGGGTACAGTCATTCCTATCTTCAGACCTTTGTATTGCCTCAAGTATTCTCTCTAGGGCTGGTTTGGTGGACATGAATTGTTTCAGCCTACTTGTGTCTTAGAAAAAAATTCTACTTCCCTTAGACTATGATAGTTTTGCTGGGTAAGGTATTCTGGGTTGGCATACACGGTCATTTAGAACTGGGGACATTTTGGTCCAGGCTTTTCTGGCTTTCAAAGTTTGCATTGCAAAGTCAGCTGTAATCTGATTAGTTTTCCTTTACACTAATTTGTTTTTCTCTAGCAGTTTTCAGTTCCCTGTCTTTGTTCTGTAAATTTAGTGTTTATTTATTTATTGTTATTTATTTTTTAATTTTTATGTGTATGTGTATTGTCTGCATGAATGTAGGTGCCCCAGGTCATACAGGACTGATGAGACCAGAACAGGGTGTCAGATCCCCTGGAACTGGAGTTATGAATGATTGGTAGCTGCCATGTAGGTGCTAGAATTCAAACCCTGGTCTCTACAAGAGCAGCCAGTGCTCTTAACTACTGAGCCATCTCTCCAGTTCCACATTTAGTGTTCTTACTATGATACGCCATAGGGAGTTTCTGTTCTTGTCCTGTCTGATTGGTGTTCTTTGTGCATCTTGTATCTGTACAGGTAAGTCTTTCCTAAATTTGGGGACGTTTTCTTCTATAATCTTGTTGAAGATCTGATCAATACCATTGGCCTGACATTCTTCACCTTCCCATATGCCTGTGATGATTTGGTCTTTTCATGGTATCTCACATTTCCTGTGTATTCCAATCTTGATTTTTTTGTTTTGTTTTGTATTTTTAATCTTTCAAAGCCTTTGCTTGAGGAGTTCAGTTCTTCAGTTTTGTTATCCAGTCTTGATGTTGTGTTTTCCATTTAATTAATTCTGCTTGTGGGACATTCTCCACTCATTTCAAATTGAGTTACTGAGTTTTTTATTCCATCTTCATTTCAGCTTGGTTTTCTTCAATATTTTTATCTCTTACGAATTCACTTTTCAAGTTCTGAGTTGTTTTTGTTATTTCGTCCAGCTTCATATTTGTATTTTCTTGAACTTTGGTCACAGGTTTATGCCTAACCTCTTTGAGTTCCTTAAGTTGATTGTATGTGTGTTCTTTAAGTTGTTTGATAGTGTTTACGATTGTTCGTATAAATTCTGTGTTGTGGGGTTCCTCGGGGTGATTCTCACTGTAATACATTTCCGTAGGACTGCTGGGTTTTGTTGGGACATATTCTCTTTGTTTTCGCTTTGGCATTGCTGTTAAGACATGGATGTTTTTTGTCTGTTGTGTGTCCAATAGGGAATTCTATTCTTCTTTTGTTTAGTTGAAGTTTGGTTCTGTTTATAGTGTTGATGTAGACTGGTTGCTTTTTTCTCAGGTATGAAAAGTTAGCTGGTGTGTGCTTCAAGTTCCCTCAGGGTAGTAGGCTAGTCTGGGTAGTAGGCAGACCTGTATCAGGAGATCAGGAGGGTGGCCAATGGCAAGCCAGGGTGGGGACTAACAAATGGAGGGTCTAACAAGTGTAGATTGAGCTAGTCTGGATGCAGGGGATCAGGATGCAGTGAGAGAGTCTGGACTAAGAAGGTAGTCCAGAGATCATAAGTGGAAAGAGCAGGAGTGGGCTTTGGCCCAAAGGTGGACAGAGTGCAGTGAGAGAGTGGAGCTGCTCAGGGTGCAGGAGAATCAAGGTGCAGTGGGCGGGATCTGACTTAGAAGGTAGTAGGCAGGTCTGTGGCAGACAGATCAGGAGGCCAAGGGCAAGGTGGGGATGGGGGACAGCTGTGGAGTGTCTAACAAACTAAGCTGGAGTATTAAACTAATCTGGGTAGGAAGCTAGTCCAGAGATCTGAAGCAGAAGATCAGGAGCGGGCCTGGGTCAAGCTAGAAGGGGGACAGAGCATGGGGAGAGACTGGAGCTTCAGAGAGGGAGTAGCCTGGACTGACCTCCAATTTTCAGCCCTGCTGCCTTAGCCTCCCAAGTGCATACACAACTATACCCTGTACACTTCTTACAAGTGAAATCATAACAACACATATGTAACCTTGTATTAATCGGGATTCTCTAAAGAAATAGAACCGGTAGAATGAATATATATGTGTATACAGATTTACCAGCTTAGCTCACAGGATAGAGTCCGAGTAGTCCAACAATGGCTGTATCACACTGGAGAGGCTGAGAATCCATAGTCGCTCAGTCCACAAGGCTGGATGTCTCAGTAGTCCTGATCTGGTGCTGAAGGTCTGACAAATTCCAAAAGATCAGCTAGTCTTCAGTCTACAGCAGCAAGACGAACTCACCAGCGAGAGAGAAGGCAAGCAGCAAGAAGCCTGGCATTCTCCTCTGCCTTGGCCTTTTATACCAACTGCCATCAGAAGGTAACGCCCACATTTAGGGTATGTCTTCTGGCTTTAGATGATCCAATCAAGAAGATCTCTTTCATTTCAGTTAATCCCAGATCCAATCAAGTTGACACCCAGGATTAGCCATCAGAAAACTTTTCTATCTGGCTTCCTAATTTAACATATTTTTTTAAGTTCACTCACGTGAATGGCATGAATGGGTGCTTCATTTGTTGCTGAAAAACATACTTCAGGGGCTAGGGAGATGGCTCAGTGGTTGTAGTCCTTCCCATCTAAGCAGGTAGACCAGAGTTCAGACCACCAGAACTGACATAAGGGTCAGAGGGGCATGGCTGCTCATTTCTAATTCCAGCCTCAGAAGACAGAGATAAGAAATCCTTAAACAACTGGCCAGGGAGACTAGCCATATCAGCAAGCTCTAGATTTCATTGAGATATCCTGCCTCAAAAAGAATAAGGTTGAGAGAAATTAAAGAAGATTTCTGATATCAGCCTTAGGCCTCCATTCACAGGCACACATATGGACACGCACACATACACACACACACACACACACACACACACACACACATACCCCCAACATATGTGAACATGCACACATGTATACATCCATGCACATGAAAAGAAAAAAGTACACTATGATACGAACATGAATAAACCACATATTATTTATTCAATCACCAATTAACATTTTGATTTGCTTTAAAACAAAAATTCAGCCAATGCCCATATAATTTATCCTGTTGTCATATGTATATATGTACATATATATGTGTGTCATATATATACATTTGCATATATACATATAAATTTTCCCCAATTTTATTTTTATTTTTTTTCCTGACAATGAATTTTTGAATAGACAAAACCAATTGTCTGGAGGTTATTTGATTATTTCCCAATATTGTGGTTTGTATGTGGAATACCCCTCATACTTGTCTCCTGCTTGTGACACTGTGAAGGTTGTGGAACCCTTAGGAGATGGAGCCTCACTGCAGGAAATGGGTGATGGGGCAGACTTTGGTGGTTTATAGACCAGCACCACTTCCTGTTCCCTCTCTCTTTCCTGACTGTGGATACAATGTGACCAGTCAGCCTGGTGCTCCTTCTGCCATGAAGTAAGGTATCTCCTGAAAATCTAAGCAAGAACAACCATTCACTCCTTAAATTGCTTCTTGTCAAGTATTTTGTCACAGCAATAAGAAAAGTAGATCACACAGAAAATTAGTACTAAGTATGAGGCCTGGTTTGTGGGAGGAAAGTAGAAGAGTTTCCACTGTGGGCTACAAAAGTCCTAGAACGTTACAGGCAGAACTTCACAGGCCGTTCTGGTGAGACCCTGAAATACAAGAACACAGAAAGAAACACAACAGTGGAGGCCCGCTCAAGGGCTTCCAGAGGGGAATGAGGACTCTACTGGGAACTAGGCTACAGGCTATTCAAATCATATTCTGGCAAAGACTCTGATGGCATTCCACCTTCATCCTGAAAGCCTCAGTGAGGCTGAATTTACAAGTAATGGATTAATGTGTTTGGCAGAAGAACTTTCAAGGCAGGATAGTATTCAGACTGTGGAATGGTAATTGCTCTATAGTTCTATAGTAAAAAGAGCAATATGTGGGGCAGAAAAATATTTTAAAATATGTAGTCTATCAAGAAAAAGAGCTTGAGCAAGTTTCAAGTTTTAGCCACTATACTTACTGAAAAGACATGTAATAAAGAGAAATCTCCTGTTCTGTCCTAGGGCAACAGGAAAGGCTCGCTGAGAGCAAGATCCCACCAATCAAAGCCTCCAACTTGTTAAAATACAAATTCACTTGAGGAGACAGCTGAGCTCAGAATTATGAAGTGGTCCTTGCTCTTGGAAAACAACTGCCTAAGAAAGTGTTTCCCCAGGTTTTGCAAACAAAGGGCAATGCAACTGGGGTCCAAAGAGTCCAGGCTCAATTAAAAGCTTGCAAAAAGACTTGTCATCACTGTCCTTGGGGTACTGGTTTTGCAGACATAAAAGATGCAAAGTTGAGGGGCACATGGAGTCTTTCATCACAGTTCCAGAGCTCTGCTAAGATCAAGAAATATGGGGAAATACTGGATTCTTTGCAAGGAACCTCTAAAAGACCACTGCATGAAGTTATGAAAATGAAGCCTAAGCTGTACTGCAGACCCCAGGATGTTGGAAATACCGTGACCATGGGACATCTGACCAGGAAATCTATGGGCATGGAGTGGAGCTGCCCCAAGAGACAAGCTGTGTATTATAGGTGGTAGAACTGGAAAGGTGGGGCTATCCAGATGATTCCATTAAAAGCCTCAGATGCTGGACATGGTATGATTTACTGTTTTCCATGCTGGGTTTTTCTCTTGCTTTGGTCTGGTCTTTCCTTGATGTATGTCCAGTCTTTCTTTTTGAAATAAGAATATTTATTCTCTATCATTATATACTGGAATTATATAGTTTGTTTTTTCTATTTTATAGGATCTCATAGTTAAAATATTGCCTTAAGTCTCAGAAAAGATTTTGGACTTTTGAACTGTGTTGGGACTATTAATGACTGTGGGGCCTTTGGAAGTTGGAATTAATATATTTTGTATCATGAGGTAGCCATGAGTCTATGGGGGTCAGGGGTGGAATGTTGTGGTTTGAATATGAAATGTCCCTCATAGGAACATATGTTTGAATATTTGGTCCCCTGCTGTTGGCATGGTTTGGGAAAGTTGTATGACCTTTAAGAAGTGGAGTCACAGGAGGCAGGCCTGGAGGTCTTATAGCCCAGCCCCACTTCCTGTTCATACTCTGTGTCTTGACTGTGGGTCTGATATGTCCATCCAGTCTCCTGCTCCTGCTACCTGTGGCTTCCCTACCAGATGGAACTGTAATCAGAATAAACCCTTCCTTCTTCAGATTGCTTTATGTCAGTTTTTTTTCTTTTTCACAGCATGTAAAAAGCAACTAATATACTCAAGTACCCAAGACGTTTCATTTACTCATCTTTATTTCTTGCAAACTAATGCTACATCAAGATCTCTAGCTGAGCTGACCACTTTGAGTGAGAGCACTTTCCAGGACCTTGGTATGTTCTTCAAATTGATCACATCAGAAAGTCATAGCACCATGTTGTTACAAATCTCATCACACTCAGCTTTATCACACAGTCTATGTGATCTTGCAAAGGGTTATAATTCAGAATAAATAACTGTCCATTCATTTAATTCTCTGACTTGTGATCCTTCAACAGAAATTACAATAACAATTATCTACGCATGAAAATATCCTCTCAAGTGATAAAGAAACCAGGTGAAAAACTAAGGTACAGAAATAAGAAAAGACAAACTGAAGGTGGCAGAAAGAAGTTTCACATTTCCTGCATCACCCATCCCTAACTCTAGGCAGTATAGCAGAATGGAGAGAGATATCTTCCATGTGAGTAAAGAGAGGGAAGTGAGCCACAGAGGCCCTGTCTTAGTTCCTGCCACTGTGACAAAATACCCAAGACTTGGTAATTTACAAAAAAAGAGAACTCATTTTCACAGTTCTGGATGCTGGGAATTCCAAACACACCTCTATCTACATATACACATGCTCATATATACATATATCTACATATGTGTGACCATACATATCATAAAAATCACTTACACACTTTTATATACACTTGGATACAAACAATTACACCTTCATGCACATGCCCACACATACACACACACACACACACACACACACACACACACACAAATCCATCTAAACAATCTGTGTGCTTATGCATATATGCATACACATGTACCAGTTCAATAGCAATGCCTTACAGAAAACAGTTCAGGTATTTTGGGAAGCCTTGGTTTAAATTGATGACATGAATGATAACTTCCTAACTTTTAGGAACTTAGCTCCATCTTGATGTCTTAAAAATATGCCCTAATTTGGGCTGTAAGATGGTTCAGTGGAGAAAAGTACTTGCCACCTGCCAAGCCTGATGACCTGACTTCCATCCCCAGGACACACATGGTGGAAGGAGATAACTATCTCCCACAAGTTGTCCTCAAACATCCACATACATGCTATGATACACATATCCTCCTCTCACACATAAAAAAGCACACACACAAGATAAATAAAGAAAAATGCAGTAAAAATTTTAGTGCCAGAATTTTAGAAAGCACTGCCAACTGGAAGGCAGTCAGGGCTGAACTGAGAAAGCCCAGGAGAATTTACCTTCTCTTGCAGGGTTTCATAAAACAGTCTGAATACAATAGGAAGAGTGACCTATATATATATATGTATGTATGTATATCCCCTGACCTGTCCTCTGGCTGCCTCAGGAATAACTCTCCTCCCAGGTCTCAACTGGGCAGATATGTAGAACCTGCAGCTCATACATGCTGACCCAGGGGATGTATAACTCGCAAGAACACTGTAGAAGTGCTTCACAGTCTTGAGCCTTCTGCCCTTTAGAATACTTCTTTGTGGTTCCTATTTATACCAAATCCAATTTTTCCAAGGCTATCTTCTCTACATCAGTGTTTTCAAAGAGTTGACTGTGGTCAGTTTATACTCATTTAGTCATTGTTTGCTTTATTATCTGCTGAGTATTCCCATTGAGTCTAAATTTTCTCAATCACTGTGGTTTTCAACATTTCCTACATCATTATCTTTGCTTTATTTCTACAAGTTTTATCATATGAAGCTGTTGTCCATGTCAATTTCATTCAGACACAATTTCTCCCATTAAAATCTATTGTCAATGGGATGGTTTGAATTAACTTTTTATCCAATCCATTAAAAACTGACCAATATTTTATGATAAAACTTATTTTATCCCCCAGACTTAATGTTTGATTCTCAATCCAGGTATTTGGCGTGGTTCTTATCATTTGCATATTGCTCATGGGACAAAATATTTTCAAGACGTAAGAAAATAGCCAATGACAGAACAGTAGGATGAGTAGCAAAAAGCGTTCATGAAAAGGCTCTTTTCTTAAGGATTAGATGATTTTGGCTAAGTTACCCCCACAAAGAAATATGGGGCCCATTATAAACTATAATAAGTCATGCTTAATATAATGTTACATAGCCAAATGCTTAAAACCCAGTTCCCTGAAATATTTATTTATTTAGTTAGTTATCTATTTATGAGACTTGTCTCGACTGGAGTGGGCTCTCAGCTTTGTAATAGCATCAGACTGTGTCATGTATTTTTATTCCAGGACCCTCATTAGAGAATTCTGGGTCACAGAAAGACAAATACTGTATATATTCCTTTATATGCAGAAACTAAAACTGTTGATCTCATAGACATAAAGAGTAGAATAACGGTTACCAGAGCCTGGGAAGGACATGAGAAAGGAGAAAAATGGAGAAAGACTGGTTGAGCCTAAGGGTGCACCTGGATAGGAGGGATAGTTTCCAATGTTCTACAGCATAGTAGGGTAACTCCAGTTGATGATAATCCATTGCTTCTTTTTCTTTTTTGAGAAGACAGTCTTCCTATATAGACCAGACTTACCTTGAAGTCATGATCCTCCTCAACTTGCTCGTGCTGACATTACAGCCCTATTCCGTCAAACCTGGCTTAATTGTATATTTCAGAATAGCTGCAAGAGAGAACCTTGATGTTCTTAGAACTTGTCAGTCCTTAACACAAAGAAATGATAAATGTTGAAGGTGATGGAAGTGCCAATTTCCTTGATCTGATCACTATACATTATATATTCATGAATATATAAATTCCATAAATATGTGTAGTTATAATGTGTCAACTAGATAAAGAAGTTATATGTATATATAATAAAAACCTGAAAAATATGAATCATAGCATTATGGGACATGGTGGACTCAGAAACAAAGGAAGGCAAGATAAGATACATCTGGTCAGAGGAATCATGGTCTTCCTTCTACCTATGTTTCAATGGTTAAAGTCAGTTACATGACCAAACCCAATAGCAAGCAAATTAGAAATATACTTTTATCACAGAGAAACCATACCAATGCCAGAGAGGGATGGAATTTGAAACAAAGAATTCAGTCTCCCATAAATTATTCCCTAGTATGAGGGAAATGACATTTCCATAGACACATAGTGGAACAAAAACATCTATATTATGGTGACTCCATAATTTTGCATATACAAAAAAAATCAGTTGAAATAATTTGTATTGAATTCTTCTTAATTTGTCACTCTGTTCCAATAGGAAAAATGGGGGCACCTTAAATGGGGAAACCATGGTGGAAGGGTTAGACAATGTGAGAGATAAATAATGCCTAGCTAGTTTTAGAAAACCAGAGGGAACCATATTAGACCAACAACCTACTGACAAATTATACATACAACCAGATCAAAGAATGTAATATATGTCTAGGCAACGTTTATCTGAGAGTGTTTAGTCTTTGCCCAAGCTCTAGCTACATGGCACATGGTAATTAAAAGTATCAGGCTGGTGGAACTAACCTTCCTGGATGTTTAATAGACATACTTTGAGGGCTATACTAATTTGGTCAGAGGGATATAAAGGACAGCTTTTCTCCTTGCAAAACACTAAGTTCATTAGTAGAGGTCGACTAAGTTCCAGGGGACTATGAGCATCTCTCAAAATGTCCTGTAACTGTGGTGAGTCACCTGTCCTCTTGATCAAGGAGGCCGTGGAGACCCCACCAGATGGACCTGAACCAGTGTCTAGTCCGCAAAGAGGGTCAACACAGAGGAAAGATTTCCTCCATGCTTCCAAGCAAAGCCAGCCATGGTCAAGCAGAACCTTTGACTTACCTTCACATAGACAGAATTGGTAAAAGAAAGGAGCCAGGGGCTCCTCCCAAGCCCATGTTACCCCTGAAGAACAGGTCCTCAAACGACCTTAAGAGTAAAAAAATAAATTGGTTTATCTGGGCCAACTGTAGGATCTTAAATACCCAAAAGGAAAGAATAACCAAAGATTAAAGGGGTCAATATAATTCTTTAAGAGCCCATATGTATAGCTAAAGGCTACATAACAAGAAACAATGGCAGACAGGAGATACCTTCCTTTGAGTTATTGGCCAGGGTGGCCTAAAGACTCCCAGACAGTAACCCAGCATAGAACTGGGAAAATAAACAGGAGACCCCCATTTTATCTAAAGGAATATTGACAACTGATTGTTTCTAGATAGGCTGACTAGATTCAGCAGACAGACAAGCACCGGGGAATAGCTGGGGGAGCTGATACACAGTGGACAGTAACAGGGATAATGGAGTATATGGGCTTCCAGTGTGTGGGAGGAGGAGGCTATGGGAGGGTGCCATTTGGGAAGTGGGCATATAGATGAAAAAGATTGTGTGGGAAGTTCTGTATGATATACACACAAAAAAAAACAAATTAAAAATAAGAGACATATTTGAAGAGGAAGCATAAAAATTTACTTCATACAACTCACCAGCCTGTCTCCAGGGAGCCCTCTGGGAGTGGCCCTGCCCTTACCTCCCTCTGCTTCCCTGGGCTGCACTGCCTGACAGCCTCTTCCCTGGAGGTCTGGGCTGATCCCTTGCATCCAGATGGACCCAGTTCCTTCTCCAGGTCCCAGGGAGCCCTCTGGGCCTGGTCCTGACCTCACCTCCCTCTGCTTCCCTGGGCCTGCATGACCTGCTGGCCTCTGCCTCTCTCTGAGGTAAGTCTATCATGCCCTCCGTGCCTTGACTCCCCCAGCCTCATTCACCCTCCCATCTCCCCAGCCCATTTCTCCTCCTAACCTGGGTCATGTCCCATTCCTTGTCTTGGCACCCCAGACATGGGGGAACCATGACTGCTTCCTGATCCTTTGCATCCAGACCAAACCAGTTCCTTCTCGCAGTCCCCAGGAGCCCTCTGGGCCTGGTCCCACCCTCATCTCCCTCTGCTTCCCTGGGCTGCACAACCCAGCCAGCCTATTTCCTGGATGCTGGGGATGAACTTTTGGCCTCCTGAGCCTTTGCATACAGACCAATCCAGTTCCTCAGTGCAGTCCCCAGGAGCCCTTGGGGCCTATTCCTGCCCTCATCTCCCTTTGCATCTCTGAGTGTCAGGGACACCAGCTACCCAAGACCAGCATCTTTCCTGGGCCCTGCTCCCAGGCCAGTTCAACCCCAAAATTCCTGAAGTCAAAATCTTTCCTGGAGGGATCCAGACCTTAGGAGAAAGCCTGAGAGCATCTGATCCTCATCTGACTTGGGCCTCTGTGGGAATTCCTGAAGACAGAAGCAATCTGGCCACTCCAGTGTAAAATCAAGAGAGAATCAGAAGCTTAGACAAACCAGATTTTCATGCCCAAAAAGTAAACTACAAAGGCACATAAAGTTTACAAAAAGAAGCAGACCTAAACTTGAAGACTTGAGTCTCACACAAGAATCAGAAACTTCAAAAGAAATTCACAGGTCAAAATCACAGAGAGAAATAATAACATGAAAAATCAAAATAACATAACCCCACCAAATACCAATAGTCCTCTAGAGGAGTACAATGAGGACCCCCTAGAGATAATGCAGGACACGGAACTCAAAAGAACAATTATAAACATGATAAAAGAATTCAGTGAATTTAAAGAACACACAAACAAAGAAATAAAAGAACTGAAGGAAGATAAGGATAAACTTCTGAATGACTTCAGAAAAGAGCAAGAAATACTGAAGACTAACCAGGCTGAGAGGAAGAAGGAATTGAAAAACTCAATAAGCCAATTAGAAAGGACAGGAGAAAGCCTCACCAATAGGATGAATGAAATGGAAAACAGAATAACAAGACTGGAAGATAAAGTGGACAAACTAGACCACTCAAGCAAAGATTATGAAAAATTTAAGAAAGCACAGGAATGGAATATGCAGGAATTGTATGACACCATAAAAAGACCAAACTTATGAATCATAGGCATATAGGCAGGAGAAGAATCTGAAGATAATGGCATGGGCAATGGCATGGACCAGATCTTGAACAGAATCATGGAAAAAAATTTCCCAAAATTAAAGAAAGACACTCCCATACAAATACAAGAAATGTATAGAACACCAAACAGACAGGACAAGAAAAGAAACCCTCCATGGCACATCACAGTAAAAACACTACACATACAAAACAAAGAGACAATTCTGAAAGCTGCAAAAGAGAAACAATGAGTCGCATATAAAGGAAAACCCATTAGGATTACAGCTGACTTTTCAGTGCAAACTATGAAAGCCAGAGGAGCCTGGACCAAAGTATTCCCAGTTTTAAATGACCACAGATGCCAATCCAGATTAATATACCCAACCAAAATGTCTACTATAGTCGAAGGGGAAAGAAAAGTCTTCCAGGACATAAATAGGTTGAAAGAATTCATGTCCACAAAACCAGCCCTTCAGAGAGTTCTGGAAGCAATACAAACAGCTGAAGAAAGAAATGACTATACCCAAGGGGTTGCAGAAACAAATTCAATGAAGGTGTAACTGGGGAAAAGTACAGCTATATCAAGAATGTAAACAGAAATAAAAATGACAGGTTTCAATACACATCTTTCATTAACAACTTTAAATATTAATGGACTGAACGTTCCAGTCAAAAGACACACAAAGGACAGGATTCAATACTCATCTTTCATTAATAACTTTTAATATTAATGGACTGAACTCCCCAGTCAAAAGACACACACTAGGTGAATGGATTAAGAAACAAAACCCACCTTTTTGTTGTCTGCAAGAAACTTATCTCACTTTCAAAGACAGGCACTATCTGAAGGTGAAAGGATAAAAAAAAAATACCAAGGGAATGGTGCTAAGATAAAAGCAGGCATTGCAATTCTAATATCTGACAAAATATACTTTAAAACTAATCAGAAGAGATAAAGAGGGCCACTTCATTCTCATCAAAGGAACAATAAATCAAGAAGATATTACAATCATGAACATACATTTACCAAACTCTGGTGTACTCATCCTCATAAAAACAATACTACAGGACTTTAAGACCCAGATAAATCCAAACTCATTAATAGTATGGGACTTCAATACCCCATGTCTCCATTAGATAGGTCAACAGGGCAGAGAGTTAACAGAGAGACATCTGAATTAAACAATACCATATATCAAATGGACCTAACAGACATCTACTGAGTATTCTACCCAAGCACCAAAGGACATACTTTCTACTCAGCATCCCATGGAACCTTCTCCAAAACTGACCAAACTGGGGCACAAAACAAACACCTCAACAAATACAAAAAGATTGAAATAATTCCATGTGTTCTATCAGACCACAATGCAATAAAGCTTACAATCAACACTGGAAGAAGCCCTAGTCACCACATGAACACATGGAGATTAAACAACACACTCCTGAATGATGAA
>NW_008353009.1:157385-159271 GCF_000622305.1 Nannospalax galili | reverse complement strand
GTTCTTTGAAAAGATAAACAAGATTGACAGACTGCTAGCCCAGTTAACCAAAAGAAAGAAAGAGCACCTCCAAATCAACAAAATCAGAGATGAAAGGGGAAACGCCACAACAGACACCAGAAAGATACAGAACATTATAAGGGAATACTTTAAAGACCTATATGCTACTAAATTTGAAAACCTAAAAGAAATGGACAGATATCTAAAGGCATGGGAACCACCAAAACTAAACCAAGAAGAGATTAACAGCTTAAAAAGACCCATTAGACAAAAAGAAATTGAAACAGTAATACAAAACCTCCCGACTAAAGATATATTTACAGCAGAATTCTATCAGACATTTAAAGAAGCTCTACATCCAATGCTACTTAAGTCATTCAAAAAGATAGAAATGGAGGGAGAACTTCGAATTCCTTCTATGTAGCCAGCATCACTCTAATACCAAAGCCAGGTAAGAAACCAAAAAAGAAAACTATAGACCCATATCCTTAATGAACATAGATGCAGAAATTCTCAACAAGATATCGGCAAACCACATAAAGACACACATCAAAAAAATCATCCACCATGATCAAGTCAGCTTTATCCCAGAGATGTAGGGATGGTTCAATATACGTAAGTCAATAAACACCATAAATCATATAAATGGGCTCAAAGACAAGAACCACATTGTCATCTCAATAGATGCGAGAAAACCTTTGACAAAATTCAACATGTGTTTATGTTCAAAGTCCTAGAGGGAATTGGACTGGAGGGAACATACCTCAACATAATTAAAGCCATATATAACAAACCCACAGCCAACATCATTCTAAATGGAGAAAAACTGGAAGCATTCCCATTGAAATCAGGAACCAGACAAGGCTGCCCACTATCCCCATTTCTCTTTAACATAGTGCTTATTGCACGAGCAATAAGACAAGAGCAGGAAATTAAAGGAATAATAATTGGAAAAGAAGAGATCAAATTATCCCTTTTTGCAGATGATATATTATATCTAAGAGATGCCAAAAATTCGACGCCAAAAATTCCATGCGCAAACTCCTAGAAATTATTAACATGTTCAGTAAAGTGGCAGGTTACAAAATTAACCTACAAAAGTGTATAGCCTTTCTACATAACAATAACAAGAAATCAGAGAAAGAGCACATGGAAACACTCCCCTTCACAATAGCTGCAAAAAAATTAAAATATCTCTGAATAAATCTAATCACAGACACTGTATTAATTCAACTGTAAATCTAAAAATTTACAGCCAATTTTGAAAGATATGCATCTTAGCTCTGGAAATTGTTATTGAATATGTAAATGCTGTTGTAATGAAATGCTTCTTCTAATTATGTGGTTATTAAATAAATAACTTTAAAAATAAAATAAATGTGTGTCCTCAAAAAAATAAGAAAATAAAATTTAAAAAATTTAAAAAATAAAAGTCATAGTAGAAACTAATAAAATGGAAACAAAATATTATGAAGAATCAATAAAACAGTTGTCTCTTTAAAAAGACAACACAATAAACTCTTAGCCAAACTAGTCAAAGGAAAGACAGGAAATACTCAAATTAATAAAATTAGAACCAAAAAGGGAGCCATTACAACAGACACTGAGGAAATTCAGAGAATCATGACGATATGCTTTAAAATTCTGTGTTCCTTTGAACTGGAAAAATCTAAACGAAATGGATGAATTTCTAGATGCATACAACCTACCAAAGCTAAACCAAGTTAAAATAAATAATTTAAATAGATCCATACAATCCAATGAGATAGAAGCAGTAATTTAAAATCTCCCGGCTAAATAACGCCCAGGACCAGATGACTTAGGTGCAGAATTCTACCAAATCTTCATAGAAGAACACGGATACTACTCAAGTTATTCCATAAAAT